>NW_007253068.1:386981-459816 GCF_000164805.1 Carlito syrichta
TTTCTTTTATGCTACTTTGTTTAGGCAAATAATACGTGTCTAGGAGTTGCTTTTCTCATTGTTGTCTTGCAGGGGTTCTCTGAATCTCTTGTGTTTGAATTTTGCATCATTGATTAGATAAGGGAAGTTTTCTTGAATGATCTCATGGAAGGTTTGTTCCAGTGTGGTCTCTGTCTCTCTTTCTGCCTCAGGAAGTCCAATTACTCTTAGGTTCTATCTCTTGTAGTAATCACTCATCTCTTGGAGATTTTTTTCTGTCTTTTTGAGCTTGTTTTCTGTGTTTTTGAGAGTTTGGTTTAGTTCTATATTTTAGTCCTCAAGCTCTGAGATTCTTTCTTCTGCTTGGTTAATTCTGCTTTCCATGTTTATCAGTTTGTTATTTATTTCATTCACAGTATTCTTTATTATTGTTATCTCAGATATCAGCTCCTTTCTAGTTTCTTCTTGAGTCTCCTCATTTCTTTTTAATCTCTCCATTAATGTCTTGATATCTACGTTTGTAACTTGAGACCAGTCATTCAGGGGGCTCTTCATTGTTTGCACTCCGAAGTCAGTTTTCTTAGTGTCTGTCTGCCCTCCTAGGAGTCTGAGGACAGACAGACATAGTCTTCTTTTGGTTTTTCTTCATTTGTGCAGATTTTCCTCCTTTCCCTTAGTGGTTAAAGTCCCTTGAGCTCTAATGTCCAGCCTCTCCCCTCTGTTTTTGTTGTAGGCAGCTAGCCTGCTGCCTGGGAAATCTGTGACACTGGTCTCTATTCAGTGTAGGGGAGGGACTTTGTCTCCTGTTTAACGACATCACTGTGGAAACCGAGGTGGAGGCTCTGATAGGTGGGCAGGGCGATGTGATATTAATAATATTCAGAGAGTCTCACGGATCCATCTATGTCATCGCCATCTTCAAGTCAGGGCCTGAGATTGACTTTTATCAGAGTGATTTCATGGGAGAACTGAGGCCAGAGTCCAGATGCAGCAGGTTGCAAAGTGAATGGGAAGTAAAGCAGTAGAGGAAGCAAGGGCATACCTGCCCGAGATGACCACATGGATGCATCTGTCCTGGCTCCCTAATGTGGGAGATGCTGAACCCGGGCCCAAGGGCTCCACAGGGTTCCCGAGAACGAACTCATTGCTTCCTTTTGTGCCGCCATCTTACTAGTAGAGAAATTTATTATGTGACACTGACAACAAAGTATTCTAGATTTGGAGGACTGACCCTCACACAGGTACCCCAGAAGAGGGAGGGACACCAGGTATATCTGGGCAGCTACGGACATCAGGAACACCAGGGCAGGGAAGGACACTGGGAAATATATGGGAGGGAGAGACACCAGGAACACAATTGGAGAGAAAGACAGCAGGAACCTCAGGGGAGGAATGGACACTGGGAGCACCAGGGGAGAGAGGGACACTAGAACACCTGGGAGGGAAGGCCACCAGGAACTTGAGGTTGGGAGGGGGGACATGAGGAGCCACAGGGCAGGGAGGGATGCTGGGAAAACCAGGGCATGAGGGACAACAGGAACATCAGGGAAGGATGGGACACCTGGGCTTCCAAGGTAAAGAGTGACTCCAGGAACACCAGGGCAGTGAGGGGCACCAGGAACACCAGGGCTGGGTGGGACACCAGAAATACCAGGGAAGGGAGGGGCACCAGGATCACCAGCAGGGAGAGAGACATCGGGAACATCTGGGCAGGAATGTACATCAGGACCATGAGGGGAGGGAGGGACAGTGGGAGCACTATGGCAGGGAAGAGCAAAGGACACTGGCAACATCAGGAGAGGGAAAGACACCACGAACACCAGGGTAGGTATAGACACCGGGAACTTCAGGGCAGGGAAGATCACCAGGAATCTACGGGAGGTAGGGATGCCAGGAATGCCTGGTGAGAATGCGACAGCAGAGAACACCAGTGGAGTGAGGGACACTGGGAACTTCAGGGCCACGAGGCAACTGGGAACTTCTGGAGAGGGAGGGACAATGGGGACATCAGGGCAGAAAGGGACACCAGGAAAGCAGGGCAGGGTGGTCTCTGGAAACAATAGTGTAGAGGGGGATACCAGAAATACGAGGGCCAGGAGGGAAACCTAGGAGTAGAAAGGACACAAGGAACTTCAGGTCCAGGATGGACACTAGAAACTTCACAGCAGAGACAGACACCAGAAAAGCCATCAGAGGGAGAGATATCAGGAACACCAGGGGAGGTAAGCTCACCAGTAACATCAGGGCTGGAGGGACACCTGGAACTTCAGGGAAGGAAGAGACACCAGGAACACCAGGAAAGGGAGAAACACCAGGAACACTCGGGCAAGGATGGACACCAGGAATTTAAGAGCAGAGAAGGGACACCAGAAAATTCGTGGAAGGAGGAACACCTGAAAAACCAGGGCAGGCATGGACACCAGGAACACCAGGGCAGTGAGAAACATGTGAACACCAGTGGAAAGAGGGTCCCCCGGGGGGGGGGACAAACACCAGGAAGACAAGGGGAGCAAGGGACACTGGGAAAACCAGGGCTCGGGGGGACAACGGAAATACCAGGACAGGGAGGGACACCAGGGCACATCAGGAAAAGAAGGTCATCGGGAACACCGGGGAGGGACAGACATAGGAACAACAGCAGAGTGAGCATCACTGAGAACAACTGGGCAGGAGGTAGTACAGGAGTTTCAGGGCAGGGAGGAACACCAGGAGCTTCAGGGGAGTGAGGGAAACAGGGAACACCAGTGACGGGAGGGTACCTAGTACGTCGGGGAAGGAGAGACATCAGGAACCCCAGTTCAGGGAGAGAAACAAGGCACACCAGGGCAGGTAGGGCCTCTAGGAACTTCAGGACAAGGAGAGATATCAGGAAAACCAGGGCAGAAGGGACAGCCGGGACACCAGAGCAGGGAACATGTGGAAGTCCAAGGGAGGAAGAGACACAGTGAACACTAGGGTTGTGAGGGATACTGGAAACAACAGGACAGGGAGGGACTCCAGAAATTTTAGGGCAGGGAGGGACACCAGGAACTTCAGACAGTGAGGGACACTAGGAACATCAGGGGAAGGAGCTAAGCCAACAAATTCAGGGGAAGGGTAGACAACAGGAACACCAGAGCAGGGAGGGACACCAGAAAATCAAGTGGAGGGAAAGACACCCAGAACTAGGAGGGAGAGATACCAGTAACACCCAGCAGGGAGAGCACCAGAGACTTTGGGTAAGGAGGGACATGGGGAACTACAGGGCAATGAGAGTTTGAGGGTTTTTAGTGGAGAAAGGGAAACTGGGAACACCAGGGCAGGTGGGACACTGAGAACACCAGGGCAAAAGGGACTCCAGGGATTTCAGGGCAGTGAGAGATGCAGGCAACTTCACCCAGGAAGGGAAACCTGCACACTAACACTAGGGCAGCAAGGTACACCAGCAACATAGGGGAATGAGGCACACCAGGAATGCCAGTGAGGGAGGACACCAACAACGCAGGGGAGGGGGGACACTAGCAACCCCAGGGGAAGGAGGGATACCAGCATTAAACGACCCACCCAATTCTCTCCTCTGCACTGGCCATATTTTTGCTTTGAGAGGAATCTACCCAGGGAGAAAATGCAGGTGTTTATAATTGAGTAGTGGGAGAGGAGCCAAGGGGTGGTGAGGACACAACTGCAGCCAAGCTCGTAGGGCCAGCAGTGCTGCAGACTGTCTTGTCATGAAGTCCCTTTTGCAATCTTTCCCCAAGCCCCTGCCAAGTGCTTGTGTCCCCAACCCATGGAACCTGCTCAGCTGGGCATCCCGCTGAGTATATGATTCCTCCCCAGCTGGTGGAGAAGCGCCTCCTAGCCCTGAAGGAGGAAATGGGTGCTGGGGCCACCCTAAGTCATGGCGCCTCAGGGTTGCGCTCACTTTCCCTCAAGTTTGCGGTAGCCAAGGAGCAGAGACACAAGACTGTGGCCACCAACTTAGAGTCAGCAAAGACACCTGTATGCTCCAGATGGCCCTAGAAAGCCCTCCTGGACGTGGCCGACTGCAGACCATCCTGTCCTGTCCTGAGGACATTACTCTACTCCCAAGGTGCCTAACCCTTCTACACCAAGGGCCGCTCAGCCCTCCTCTTCTGCCCAGGACCACCGTCCTGTCTATCCTGGTCTCTTAGAAGAAGCCTCTCCTGACTGTGTGATAGCTGGGCAAGTGGATGGGTTTAGTGAGCATGAGGACGAGCTCCCCAGCCTGGCCTTTCTCTTGTCTTCTCAGCACTGTCTGCTGTCATGGAGCCTTCCTTGAGTCCAAGCCCATCCTCTGGATTTCAGAACCTTGGAGATCAGGGTCCTCAACGAGTCTCTCCTCACCCACCTATTCATCATCGGGGCCTCAGCTCTACATCACTTCCTGATGTCAAGTCCAGAGAGCCAGCTCTCCTTGGAGGACCATCCCCTGGTGGACAGATGTTCCTTCGGGGGACTGTGTTCAGTTTCTGGCATACGAGCTCCAGGCTTGAGCCTGGGCCAACCTCCACAACCCCTCAAAAGGAGGTGTGACTCATCTGTCACTGCAGCCAGAAGTGGTCAGGGACAACCTCTTAAGTGTCAACTCTCATTTGGGAACTTAGGCTATAGAATGCGTAGGGCACTTACTGCCCCAAAGTAGGCAGGATACCCCTCAGAGAATGCTGACACTACTGGGCTTCATTGGGTTGCAGGTGGGCAGCTTCAGGGGGAGGGGGAGCACAACTCTTGTGGGAGCATGCAGGACCTAGAGGAGTGAGTGTGTAGCCCATTTTTGGGCATTGTGCACAGATTTGAATAAAGTTAGTTGTTTGGCAACAGTTTTCAGGCTGCCTTTGTCTTGGTCCATTTTGCTCAGTGGAGTGGGCACTTGAAGATGGAAGGATATGGAAAGGGCCCCGACCTGGGATTCACAGGGACTCTGGCCTTCCCTGAGGTTAGGGTTAGGGATTCATTACAGTTAGGAGAGGTGTACACTGGCTACCGTATATTGACACACTCTAATGTATTTCTGGGACCCACTTATGACAACTTTCAAGGCTTGCCTATGACAGAAGCCTTACTGGATTGCCCAGTCAATATCTGTAGCCCTTAGCAGTCTTGATGGAAAGTTGCTGTGAACCTTGCAGCTGTCTCACATACCCATTTTCTGCTCGGGGTCCAGAGCAGTTGTTCTCTGAGCAGCTTCTTTCTCTTTCCCTGGAGGCTGGTGTTAGGGATGAACTTACCCTAAGGCCAGTCAGGGTAACCCAAGTGTGAAACCCAAGTGTGTGCTTTCACCAAGAGAACAACCTTGGCTTGTGAGGACACTGCTATCCATCTGGATACAGAAGCTGGTGTTTTGCAGTCTAGGTGGGTGTGAAAATGGGGGAAATGGTAGCTCCTCCTTTACCCTCAGCAGGACAGAGCTAAGAACAGGGGGTTTACGGGATAAGCTGGAGTCTGTCCACGTGAACATGTTGGGCATATGACCTAGGCAGGAGCATGTGAAGTCCCTAAGGGGATTTTTGGGCAAGCACGAGTCAAGTTGCTAGAGTGAGGAGCACCCATCTTGCTGTGGCTGTGGGGATTGGCCTCACAGGTACTGAGGATCTTGCCAGGAGTCCCACAATTCCAATACCTTCCCCACGCGTGATTCACTATTCTGCAGAGTTTGATGTCATGTAATTGATATCAGCACCTAAAAGAGCTCCTTCCTTCACACTACTACCAAGAGCTATAGGCATAGCATTCCGACCAGGAGCTGTCGGTTCTCTGCATAAGGTGGCACGGCGGGGGCAGGGAGGGATTGGACCACGTGGAGGGTGGCAGGTCACTGTCTTCATTTCGGGCATGGGCACAGACTCCAAGGGTCAAGCAGAGGCTGCCTGGAAAGTGACAAGGTTGGAATGTCCTTGGGGGTAGGACTGGGTGTTGCCGGAAGGGACACATTTGCACCCGTAGGAGCAGGTGCGATGAAAGGAGGAGAGATCAGAGAGAGGCTGAGCCTGGGATCACAACTGCTCTTTCCTGACCGTCCTGCCCATCTCTGGAAAACTCCCTTAACTACTGTGTGTGGCCGACCTCTTTACACTTTTCCAGCCCCCTCTCAGAATCTCCCATTCTGTCAAAACATGACCCAATACCTGCCCTCATTCCCTCTGGCTCATGCCTTCCTCTTCATTCTGAGTTCTAATTCCTCCTCCAGGGTTTGTGTCCAGTCAGGATGTCGGTGACTCCCAGAGTGTCTGTCCAGCATGTAGTGTGTGGTCTGGGTGGTGGAAGGTTGGGGCAGCAGGTGGGTCAAGTGGTTCAGGAACACAGTGGCCTGGTTCTTCTGTTGGGTGACAAAGGGCGGCACCTCTGGACCTTCTCCTTTCCTTTACTCCCTGGACCTTGCCGCTTGCCCCTAGAGATGTCCCTCTGCCTTTCCCTTCTCCTGTCTGTGTGAAGAGACCAAGTCCCGCCTGCCCTCTTTGGCACCTGTTAAGGATCATTGACGCTGGGGGTGCATTTCCTGGCTGCCACACTCTGTGTTCCCAGGTTAGTCTCCACCTGGAGAAGGCCTCAGAGCAGGTGCTCCACTGTGCCAGCATGCTGTGGGGCTGCACACCCTGCTCCTGAGTTCAGTTAGCCTCTGGAAAACCACACCATGCAGGTCCTCCTGGGTGGTGGGTAAACACCTTCAACAGCCCCACCCACTGTGTTCCTGGGGTCCTGCTCAGCACACTTCGGGCACTTGGATAAAGCTGGGGAGTGAAGGTCTGAGCCCTGAACTCTCCACTCGCTGTTGCCTAAGGGGGGGCAGTCAGTGTCCCTTCTGCACTCAGGGAGGTGGAATTATATGTCTCTCTCAGGGTAAAGAATGGTAAGAGAGACGCGTTTGAAGAAACGTGCTGCAACCCCGGAATGAGTGGGCCCTGGGTCTGCAATTTGCATTGTCTTAGTGATGCTCCTCTCCCACCTGACTGTGGCCTGTCTCCTCATTCCATTTGGCCACAGGATTCTTGGAAGAGGCAGAACCTAACCCCCATACCGGCCCCCCACGACGCGGACTGGAAAGAAGAAAGTCATGCAAACTCCTTTATTGCCAAGCAGCAGCCCCTGCCTGTCTGGTGTCAGCCCTGTCTGGAGATGCGCAGACCGCCTGGCGCTCAGGCGACCTCAGGCCTTCAGGGTTGACCCCGCCCTCCAGGACTGAGGCCCGACTCCTGAGTGAACCCCGCCCACCGAAAGACAATACGTGACAACTGCAGGCCCACTGCGCAGGCACAGAGGAGCCTGCCTGTTCCGCCTGCGCCAGTGCACAGGAGGGCCTGAGCCGCACGGGTAGTGCTGGCCGCATGAACGCGGGACGAGCAGGAATGTCCTGAAAGACAGCAGCATTAACGGATAGTTCCTGGGTCGGTCCCGATGACGTCAGTTTCCTGCCCGCCTGCAAACCCTCCCGTGGTTAGGGCCGTTGGTACCGGTTATCCCCGCTGGCGCATGCGCGGTACCTCCACATTCTGCCCGCAACGGACGCTGGGAACACTTGGAGGAGCGACAGCAACCAAGCCTCGACCCCTTTGGAGTCATGCGCTTGCGCACCTGGCTCACCACGGACCGGGCCTGGAAGAGCCCCGCGGGCATGGGGCTGTCAATGGCCGTCAAGCGGCTCTCCTTCCTTGTACATTCACTGCCGTCCCTCCTTGAAACGACCATTCAGGGTTGTCAGTGTTACAGTCCTGTCTCTCATGCACTTACATTACCCCCTCGGGGAAAACCGTTGTTGAAGGTTTCCCCTAAACACAGTGTCTTCCAGTGGGGCGAGTCCCGTGTGCTCTTTGCACGCATGTCTTTGATTGCTGGTCATGCTGTTCAAAAACTAGCGCGCCCGGTTTCTCTGGTCAGTCTGAAGCTGCCATCTAAGGCCCGTTGTGGCAATGAGTTTAGACCTAGAAAACACGTTTCGACATACTTTCTTGACTCCATTCTGGGAGTTTTCCCAGTAAAGTTTACTATACTTTCAGTATTTAATAGACAAAGATGTTTCAATAAATATTGATTTATAAATACTTCCTATAAATCCTTTTGTTTTCATTTGCTCAAGACTTGATAATAGGTCAATTTCTGTCGACAACGCTGTAGGCGGTGAAGGAGCAATTTCACCTTCCTCCCCATCCCACTAGGCAACATAGTGCAGAATTTCAGTGCAGAAGTACAACTTGCTGTCCTTTATTTATATTTGGCAGATCTAACCACTCTGTTGCTTTGGGTAGGTTTCATTTTTAAGAAATGGTACACTCTCTCATTCTAGGATTCTAGCCTACAGATACAAAGTGAGGATAAGCTTTTGTTGAGGACAGACCCCATGACTGTGTCAGCAGAGCTTCTGGACATGTATTAATTTTTAACCCGAGGGAAAAAAGACAAACAAATGAAAAAAGCACCGTAATTTGAAAATACAAAAAAAGTTTATGTATTATTTTAGTTGCATATAACGCCATGGAAAGATTTCTTACCAAAAAAAGATACAGCACTGGTTTCCCTTGGAATAAAACATCAGTTGGCCAGAGGAGAGAGATCAGAGCAAGACTTGTGTCTGTGTGTTCCTCCATTATGCAGGATTTGAGTTTGAAACCATGGAAAGTTATTGCTTGTTCACATGCTAAGATTAAGTCTTTAGAAGATAAAAGACAATTGAACAATGAACAACAGCATCTTTAGATGAGAAACCAAAAGGAGGGATCTGTGCTTGGTCCTGTTTACTGCATGCTGTCTTATAATGGACAAAGGCGTACCAGCTGAGGGTGAGACTGGCCTGTGGCAGACTGCAGAGAATCTAGCGGTGACAAGACTTGGGGCACAAGGATAGCTTTCTACACAGTGATGTGCATACAGCAATCAAAATACTGGATCTGCTGGGACCAAGCTGTGTTACAACACCCAGGACACTTGTCTCCTTACGAAGCCCTGTATTTTTCAGGCTGAAAATGTGAACGGCATTGTCTTCCAAATGTCTAGCCATGGATGAAATTCTTCAAGAGCCCTCCGACATGGCTGAGGAGCAGGGTGGGTTGAGGTGCACAAAAATAAGTTTATTGATAAGGTTGCAAGTAAAGAGTACATTAAGTAAATCCTTTTGCTGTGACTCTGAATACCAATTTAAAAGTCACCTGAAGAGGAACATGCCAACCGGGTTGCCCCTGTGTAAATGGAAGGCCTACCTGCCAGTGTCCTGTATGGACATTCTTCCACCCCCACCCAGGCCCAGCTGCCCCTGCCCCTCCCCCACTACAGAATGCCTGGAGTCCTACATTCTCCTGTTTAAATTCAAACTCGGGAGCATCTTCTGAGTCTGGTCACTCTCTTGGTACGGCAGTTGACTCATATATTGTGGAGGCTGGCAGCTATGGCCAGTGCTCAGCCTGCAGGGATGGTGTCAGAAGGAGGTAAGCTTGCGTGGTCTGGGGCCTATGATCAGACTCCATAGCATCCCTTTTAACCCTCAGGAATTCAAATTTGACAGTGCCACTGGGGACAGTTGATTGGGTGGAAGTAGAGGAAGGAGGAAGGCCTGGACTTCTGCAAGGACATCTCACTAGGGAAGCCCCTGGAAACCTGCTGCTGTGGTCAGGGAGGACAGCACTTTAGAGGAGGACCAAGATTCCTGGTTCTAGGGAGTGGTGGGTTCGTGACATCTGGTGGCACAAGAAGGTTCTGGGCACAAGTGCTGTGTCGTGTCTTCAGGCACCTGGAACACATCCACAAATATTGTTATGAGAGATTTGGACCAGATTTTCCTAAATTTTTGGAAGAAGAAAGTTAAATTGTCTTAGCCTGAAAACTGCTTGGTTGGTTAGCTCTGCTGTCGTCTGTGATGGCATGTCTTCTCTGTTGGTGTGACTGGGTCTGGAGGGCACAGCTCAGAGTCTCTCAGCACCAGTGCCCAGAGATTGATTATCTTTCAGTAGAAGCTATTGTGTCTGAGGAACAGGGGAGGACAGCTGGGGAAGGCTTCAACCAACACAAGGCTTGGCGTCCTTTATTGCTCCAAATTAATAGTCCTTTGTCAACCCTAAGGTTTTCAGATCCACTTCCTTTTTCCCACAAAGTCAGGGCATATCCTCTACTCTTGTTTTCCCTGTGGAGAAGAAGATTTCTCTCCCGTTCCTTCTCTACTCTTGAACAGATGTGGCGTGTTGTTGGTCTTCAGTTGAAGGTTGTGAAAGGGTGGTTCCTATCTTTCTTTTTCTTTCTTTCTTTCTTTCTTTCTTTCTTTCTTTCTTTCTTTCTTTCTTTCTTTCTTTCTTTCCTTCTCTCTCTCTTATTTTTTATTAAAAAGCTGTGGTGTACAATTCAGGGTTAGGTACACAAACATTGATTATGGAGGTAACCATTGATTATGGAGGTAACCCCTAGCAGATTTCCTCAACTGCCAACCACAGCCCCCTACCCTGACAGGTTCCCAGTACTGCCAATCCCTTGCTTATGGTATTATAATTGCTCAAGGTCCACTTATGAGTGAGAACATATGATACTTGGTTCTGTGTTTCTGTGATAGTCCACTGAGTATGATCAACACTAAATCCCTCCAAGGAGAGGAGCAATAATTAGCAACAAAATCTTCTAGTGTTAGTATTAAGTTAGGACACTATCCTGAATAATGAGATGCATGTGCTGTGGACCATGCTGTATTTGACTCTCATCTTCAAGAGGGCTTCATGATCGTGGGTAGGGTCCACACAACTTGGTCGCCCTGACCCTTCCTCATATCTGCTTCTTCCTGGCTTGTTACTTGCCATTATTGGGAGGTCAAAGAAGAAGGACCACAGGTGGGATCCTTTGCCACAGGCAGTTCTGAAATGACAAGCAGCTGTAAAATCTCTGCACACCTCCCCTGACAGCCCTGCCCCAATATATTTCCTGAATGTTTCCTAGCCATCTAGAGCCATTGCTGGCTGTGCAATGACAGTATCCCAGAGAAGTCTACATCTCCCTCAAAGTCCTGCTTGCTGGAACAGAATTCCTGAGGGGCAGCAGTGACATTTGAGGCCGGGGGACAGAGTGGTCTGAATCTCTCCCAATGTAGCAGATGCCCTGAGTGGTGTCATGAGAATCCGTTTCATGCTGGGCTTGGTGCAGCATCAGGTGATCTTTGAGGTTCCTGGGATACTGACTTAGGAGAGATTTCCTTTGAGTGCTTTTGTTAGTTGTGTGAGGTGAGGAAAGAAGAGAGGGTCTTCCAGAAGCACCAGGAAATGGGAGTGAGGTGGAACTGGGCTGTAACTTTCAAACCTGCAGACTCCATCCACACAGGCCCCAGGGTGCTGATAACTGCACACGCAGGCACCCTGACTACTGATGATTGTTTCCAGCAGGGACACCCCGACCCCTGGCTTGGGAGACACCTACGAGGCTGGCAGGTGTCTATTAGGGATACCCTAGTGGGCCCCTCAGCTGGCTGGGAAGGTTTGGGTGTTGCTTCATGGAGACCCTGTAGGGAATCTTGGTGACCTGGGACATGTTGTCTTGTGGAATAACTCTTGACTGGAGGAGTAAAGTGTCCTATTCACTAGGATTCATTTGCACAATACACTTCCCCAACCTCATGGTCCTTACCTGTAAGTTCCTCATTGATTCCTCTGGAGATGTTGGGAAGTTGAGAAATTTTTCATGTCTGCCCTGTCTCCATTTCACTTCACCCTCTTTTTGTCTCTACAGCTGGTCTACTGCTTGGACAGACCGTAATTATGAACTTTGGCATCTCCCTGTCTCCTTTCACAGCTCTACCCTTTGCCCCAACCCCTCCCAACCCTGCACCCAGGCTAACTTGGTCACAGCACCCGACAGCCTTGTTGCCTGTGGCTCCTCCTCCAGGCAAACCTCTGCTGCTGCCTGCTTTTCCCAGGCCAACTCTGGTGGCATCAAATGCTACCCACAGCCTGAGCAAAGCAGGGACCCTCAATGGCATCATGAATGTCAGAGCAGAAGTGGGGCTTCCACAACTCCGACCCACTCAGACCTTCATCCTGCCTCAGGCCCCCCTCAGCTGGTGTGTCCCAGAAGACCTCTGCAAGGACAATGTGTATTCCCAAGCATCTTTTGTGGAGACCCTTGGGCCTGTCTCGGCAGCTGGGGGCACCCAGGCCAATGAAGGAGACCAGTGCCTAGGACGCCCTCCACCAGCCCCACCACCAGCTGCCCTGCTGGCCCCCATTGTGTCCTTCTGGAACAAGGGACCAGAGCCGCAAAAGACTTCTGGGAATGGCAGGCTAGCCCCCTCTCAGGCCAAGGGCCCGCTGCAAAATATTGAGGTTCCGGCACTGGCAGTACTTCAAGTCCCTGGCCTGGAGGCACCTTCCACAGAGTCCTGATGCTGAGGCGCTCTCCTGCTTCCTCATGTGAGCACCCCAAGCCAGATGTCAGTCTGGAGGCCCACATTGAGAGCAGCAGGGATGGAGGGGTCCAGTGATCTAGGGATCTGGAAGAAAAGTCACAGCCCCCAGGGAGCAGATAAATGTGGGCTGGGCATATGACTCCTCCAATGGAGCTGCTTAGGGTTCACCCTCTACCTACAGTGGTTCCCGGTACCACTCTCTGCTGTTCTGGACACCTGTTCCTGTTCCCCACAGGGACTGAGCTTTCTGCCTCTCTCCAGAGCTGCCAGGAAGCTGGTTAACATCTCAGTCCTGGGGCCCTGAAACCTGCATGTTAACCCGCGCTCCAGATCAGTCCAGCAGGGTCTCATCAGCTCAGGCTGTCCTAAACACTACAGACTTGGGATTTGTGACTTAGAGCGCTAGAGGCCGAAAGGCCCAGGTCTGAGTGCCTGCAGAGTCCGTTCTGGTCAGGACCAGCCTCCAAACCAGAGGTGGCCAGCTCTGGCTGTTTCCTCATGAGGTTGCAAGAGAGGTCTGTGCTTCTTCCTCTTCCCATCAGGGCACTGATCCCATTCTAATCCGTGCAGAGCCAACCCCACCATCGAGGTCTGGTCGTGTCCTGACCACCTCCCATAGTGTCATATGCAAAATTCCTCAAATTGACCATTAGGGCTTCAAGTCTGGAATTGGGAAGGGGCACAGATATTCCACTCACAACACTAATTATTCCACACATCCATACTGGGGACTCAGAGGGAAGGAAGGGACACCCCACAATCCCTGAGTTGTTGAAGTTTGGTCGTGCAAGGGCATCCTGGGGTCCCAGGTGAACACACTGGGGTGCGATGGGACAGAAACAGATGGCAGGAAAGACCGGGTGGCCTATTGATAAGTACTGGGTGGGGTTGGCTCTGCACGGAAGGTGGACATGGCAGTGTGACTGATCCTTGTGCTTACAACCCAGTGCTCCGATCCCTGGCCCGTCTGAAGCCCACCATGCCCCTGGAAGAGGGACTTTGCCGGGCCTTGGAGGAGTGGCAGCGTACCAGTACCTCCAACTGAATGATATACTATGAGACGTCGGCAAAGTGAGCCGGTGTCCTGGGTGCAAGGGCAGCTGTGCTGAGTGCACAGAAGATGGGGGGAGTTTGTAGACTGTCACAGGATACTCTGGTCCTTTGATGCTCAGGAAGTGGAATCCTTTACCTGGAGCCCTTAGGGTCTTTCTCCTGCCGTCTCAGAAGCACCCTTGCCAGGCTGAGGACAAACCCCTTGTTGATGTTGGAGGTCTTGTCGGTACAGTTACCAACATAGTCCAGAGAGGGCCAGCTCACTTCTGGAGATGGTGCAGAGATGTCGAACGCATTTTTCGTGTTCACTGTCCTTCAGAAAAGTGATCAGAAGTTGGACACTTGCCTTCCCAGCTTTCTCTGGGGGCGGTTGGTGGGTGGCCAGCATCTCAGTCACTGGAGACCTGCTCCCAGCCCTGCTGACGTAGGTCCTCATTCATCACCCCGCTAGAGCAGATGAACAGCAGACCTCAGAGGACATGAGATCCCTCCTCTAGTCTATGTGTCCCTATCCTCGTGTGTCTGGACATTTCGTTACCAAGTTATCCTCAAGCTCGCAAGTCCTGGCTTTGGGTCTCATGCTCAGGATAACCTCCCTCATGCTTTTTCTTGAGTAGTAGCCCTGATCTAGCTGTATATTCAGGAGGGATCATCTGCTGTGGACCTTACACGGGCTGGATGAGGAGTCCCCTTGCCTGTGGGAGTGTCCCCCTCATGGGACTGTCCCCAGGCAAGGCCGCAATGGGATCCTCAAGACAATCCCTCCCCATCCTTGTCTTTGAGGGCTGCTGAAGGTAGGGGGCTGGCCTGGACCTTTTCTCAGTGTTGTTGTGTCTCCCTCATCCCCAGGTTCATGGAATTCGAGTCTGAGGAAATGCAGATTCAGGAATTGCAGCCGATGACAGTGCCCCTGGGCCTGCCTCCTCCAGCCCCACTGATGCCTGACCCTCAAAGCCCTCTAGCCCCTGAGGGTGCCCGACCAGGTGCGACTTCCAACTTCCCTACAGGAGCCTTTGGCTACAGCCAAGGGGCACAAGGAGGCCGCTGTCCACTCTTTCCATACTTTCCTGGCCTGCGCAGAGCCTGAGAACTCACCTGCTCGAGGCCGTGGCCTGGGAGTTACCTGATCAAGTTCCAAAGCTTTATCACTTTCCCATCCAAAACCCACCATTCTATCTGCTTAGCAATGGGCATTCGTGGTGTGAGACCTGTGATTTCAGTGTCTCCTAGCGTCCTCCCACAAGATGCTGTCATGTCTATTCCACCTCCTGCATCGCCAGCTCACGTGGTCCTAGTCAGGTGTTCTAACCCAGGCTGGACCCATTTCGTGTATCTGAGCAGTTACCTTCCCAGAGTGATGGAGGTGGGAGCTGAAGGCCCCGTCACACACGTTCTTCTTCATCTTGGCCTCAGTTGACCTTCCCAGCAAGGCCGGACCAAAGACCCTGCCTGCTGACCTGGTACCACCCAGAGCCCAGCAGCCACCAGAGACCCAGGCCCCCAAGGAGATTCCGCCTGAAGCCACGAGGGAGTACTTTAATATCATGGAGGGATTGCTGGGGCCTTGCCTCCAGGCACAGCAGCAAGAGGACATGATTCTACATCCTCAGGAGCAGGAGGAGACATTCCGGGACCAGGGTCTCCTGAGCTACCTTGAGAAGCTGTGCTCCCAGGGGGACTTTATTACCAAGGTGAGGTGTCCTGGAGTGCCAGGGTCTGTGGTAATCCGGGGACTCAAGCTCTTGGAATTCAGGTCTGTTCTTCAGCTACTAAGCAGTGTGTGTGTGTGTGTGTGTGTGTGTGTGTGTGTGTGTGTGTTGTGTGTGTTTGTGTGTGTGTCGGTATGTGACTGTGTGAGTGTATGTAAGTGGATGTGTCTGTGTGTCAGTTTTTGTTTTTTATCAGTGTGTGTTTTTGGGAGTGAGTTTGTACACTATATGTGTCTTGATATTTCTGTGTGTTTTCGCAATTCTGTTTATCTGACTCAGTGAAGTATGTTTGTCTACCTCTGGTTGTGTGCTTTTGCAACCACCCTGTGTGTGTGTGTGTGTGTGTGTGTGTGTGTGTGTGTGTGTGTGTGTGTATGTGTTTTTGTAACTATGAGTGGCCAGTATAAAAACACCATGCTGGGGTTGTGGATCAGGAAGGGTGGTCATTTTTTTCTGCCTCTCTTGGGCTCCCTTTAGCTTCAGGGTTCTCCATGATCAGGATTCTCTTATCTTGTCCCTGTAATCATAGGTGGAGGCTGTCATTCATCCACAATTCCTAGAAGACCTGCTCTCCCCAGATCTGCAGAGGGATCTCTTGGCCCTTATTGAGGAGCTGGAGCAGGAAGAAGCATTGACCCTCACACAGGTGCCCCAGAAGCGGGAGGGACACCAGGTACATCAGGGCAGCTAAGGACGTCAGGAACAGCAGGGATGGGAGGGACAATAGGAAATCCAGGGGAGGGAGAGACACCAGGACACAATCAGAGAGAAGGAGAACAGGAACAGCAGGGCAGAGAGGGCCACGGGGAACACCAGAACAGGGAGGATCACTTGGCAAATCAGGGCAGGGATGGACACTGGGAACTCCAGGAGAGAGAGGGACACTAGAACACCAGGGAGGGAAGGCCACCAGGAACTTGAGGTCAGGGTGGGACACGGGAACCAGAGGGCAGGGATTGATGCTGGAAAAACCAGGGCAGAAGGGACAACAGGAACATCAGGGAAGGGAGGGAAACCTGGGCTGATCAGGTAAAGAGTGACTCTAGGAGCACCAGGGAGGTGAGGGGCACCAGGAACACCAGGCCTGGGTGGGATGCCAGAAATACCAGGGAAGGGAGGGCACCAGGATCACCAGTAGGGAGAGAGACACCGGGAACATCTGGGCAGGCATGGACGCCAGGAGCACCAGGGGAGGAAGGGACTCCGGGAACTCCCAGGACAGGGAGGGACAGTGGGAACACTGTGGCTGGGAGGGACATGGGGAAGTCCTGGGTAGCGCAGGACACTGGCAACATCAGGGGAGGGAATGACACCTCGAATACCAGTGTAGGTATAGACACCAGGAACTTAATGGCAGGGAAGGCCACCAGGAATCGAGGAAGGTAGGGATGCCAGGAACTCCTGGGGAGAAAGGGCCACTGGGGAACACCAGTGGAGTGAGGGACACCAGGAACTTCAGGGCCGTGAAGCAGAGTGGAAACTTCAGGAGAGGGAAGGACAATGGTGACATCAGACCTGGACACCAGAAAAGCAGGGCAGGGAGGGTTCCTGGTAACAACAGTGTAGAGAGGGACAACAAGAACGCCAGGGGAAGGAGGGAAACCAGCAACTTCAGGGAAGGAGAGACACCAGGAAAACCAGAGCAGGGAGGGACACTGAAAATCTAGGGGAGGGAAGGACACCCAAAACTCCAGAGGAGGGGAGACACCAGGAACACTCAACAAGGAGAGCACCAGAATCTTTGGGCAAGGAGGGACACCAGGAAAACCAGGGCAGGGAGGGACACATGGACCACGAGGGTCAAAGGGACATGGGGGAATTACAGGGCAGCGAGAGTTTGAGGATTTTTAGTGTAGAAAGGGACACTGGGAAAACCAGGTCAGGTGAGACACCGAGAACATTAGGGCAAAGGGACACGAGGAATTTCACGGCGGGGAGAGATGCAAGCAACTTCACCCAGGAAAGGAACCCGTAAACTAACACTAGGGCAGGGAGGTGCACAAGCAACACAGGGGAATGTGGCACACTGGGAATCCCAGTGAAGGAGGACACCAACAACGCAGGGGAGGGAGGGACACTAGCAACTCCAGGGAAAGGAGGGATACCAGCAGAAACATAGATGTGAATAAACGACCCACCCAATTTTCTCCTCTACACTAGCTGTATTCTGGGTTCTGAGAGGAGTCTCCCAGGGAGAAAATGCTGGTGTTTATAATTGAGAAGCCAGAGAAGAGCCAAGGGGTGGTCAGGACACACCTGCACCCAAGCTCATAGGCCCAACAACGATGCAGAGTGTCTTGTCATGATGCCCCTTTCGCAATCCTCCCCCAGCCCCTGCCAAGTACTTGTGTCCCCACACCCTTGGAGGCTGCTCAACTGGGCAGCCCGCTGAGTGCCTGTTCCTCCCCAGCTGGTGGAGAAGCGCCTTCTGGCCCTGAAGGATGAAGAGGGTGCCGGGGCCACCCTGAGTCATGGCGATTGTGGGTTGCGGTCACCTTCCCTCAAATCTGCGGTTAGCCAAGGAGCAGAGACAAACGACTGTGGTCTCCAACAAGAGTCAGCACAAACACCTGCATGCCCCAGATGTGCCTACAAAGCCCTCCTGGACATGGCCGAGTGCATACCACCCTGTCCTGGCCTGAGGACCGTACTCTACTCCCAAGGTGCCCAAAGCTTTCCACACCAAGGGCCGCTCAGCCACCCTCTTCTGCCCAGGACCACCATCCAGTCTCTCCTGGTCTCTTAGAAGGAGCTCCTGCTGTATGTGTGACAGCTGGGCAAGTGGATATGTTTAGTGAGGATGAGGATGAGCTCCCCAGCCTGGCCTTCCTCTTTGGCTCTCGGGGCCAACCGCTGCACTGGGATACTTCCTTGAGTCTGGGCCCTTCCTCCGGAATTCAGAGCCTTGGAGTTCAAGTTCCTCAGCAAGTCACCCATCCCCCACCTAGTCATCAAAGGAGCCACAGCTCTGCATCACTTCCTGTTGCCATGTCCAGAGATCCAGAGCTCCTTGGCAGGCCATCCCCTGGTGGACAGATGTTCCTTTAGGGGCCTGGGTTTGGAGTTTCTGGGAGACAAGCTCTGGGCTTGAGACTGGGCCGACCTCCACAACCCCCAAAAAGAAAGCGTGACTCTTCTGTCACCAAGAGGGGGAAGAAATGACTCTGCAGCCAGAAGTGACCAGGGACAACCTCTTAGGTGCCAGCTCTCATTTGGGGACTTGGACAATGGAATTCTTAGGGCATCCACTACCCCAAAGGTGCCAAGGTTCCCCCTCAGAGAATGCTGACCAAGTTGGGTCACAGTGAATTGTGGGTGGGCAACTTCTGCGGGAGGGGGAAGGGCAGCTCTTGGGAGGCTGCAGGACCTGAGGGAGAGAGTGGGAAGTCCATCTTTGGGCATTGTGCATAGATGGGAATAAATGTAGTTGTGTTGGCAAATGGTCTCAGGCTGCCTCTGTTCTGCTCAGTGTATTGGGCAACTGAGTATGTTAGGGGCCAGTAGGGGCCCAGTCTGGGTTCTATAGAGATGTGTTCTTCTTCATAGTTTTGGTTAGAGCTTTATCAGTATTAGGGGAGGTGTAGTCTGTCTACGTTGCGCAGATTTTCTCTGACTTATTCCCAGGACCCTCTAACACCACCTCTCAAGGCCTCACCTAAGATGGGGGCTTCTCTGGGGTGTCCCGTCAGTGTTAGTAGCCCTTAACAATCTTGATGGATAGTTACTGTGAGCCTTACAGGTATGTGTCACATACCTGTTTTCTGCTTCTGTGCCTATAGACGGCACTGTTCTCTGAGCAGCCTCTTTCTATTTCCATGGAGGCTGGTGTCAGGGCTGGACTTCTCCTAAACCCAGTCAGGTCTTTTCCCAAGGGTGTGGTTTCACCAAGTAAAAAGCCTTAGCTTGTTAGGACACCACTCTCGACCTGGATACAGAGGCTGGCGTCATCTAGGCTAGGTGGGTGTAAAAATGGAGATGATAGCTCCTCCTTTTTCCTCAGCATGACAGAACAAGGGGTAGTGGCCTGATGGGTAAGCAGGCATCTTCCTAACTGGGCATGTTGGGATATGATCTAGCAGGAGATGTGAAGTCTCTGTAAGATTTCTGGGCAAGCAAGAGTCAGTTCACTCGAGTGAGGAACACCCATCCTGCTTTGGCTGTGGGAACTGTTCTCAGTGATCCTCAGAATCTTGCCAGACATCCCCACAGCTCATACTGCCTCCCCACAGATGCCTGACCTCTTCAGAGTACATTGATATGGGCATCTAAAAGAAGCTTCTTCCCATTGCACTACTACTAATGGCCATAGGCATAGCATTTTGGCTAGGCGCTGGCAGGTCTCAGCATAAGGTGGTCCCAGGGTTTGGGAGATGGGAACAGGTGAAAGCTGGATGGTCAGCGTCTTCTTGCTGGCCATGGGTTCAGACCCCACCGGCCTAGCAGAGGATGCCCAGAAGGTGACATTTGTTGTCCGGACTCTGCCTGGGGTTGGGACTGGGTGCTGCCTGGAGGAACATGTCTGCACCTGCTGGAGCAGGTGTGATGAGAGGAGGAGGTTTCATGGAGGGGATGTACCTGGGAGAACCCTTGCTCTTTCCCAGACCATCCTTCCCATCTCTGGAAACTCCCTCAAACACTGGGTGTGGTCAACGTCTGCACACTTCTCCAGCCCCCTCTCAGAATATCCTGTCCTTGCAGAGACAAACCCAATGCCTGCCCTCATTCCTTCCTTCTCATTCTGAGTTCTGCTTCCTCCTCCAAGGCCCATCTGGTCAGGATGCTTATGACTTCCAGAGTGTCTGCCCCAGCCCTGCCCAGCATGCAGCTGTGGGACTGCACACCATGCCCCTGATGGCAGGACACCTCTAGAACACCACTTCTGGAAGGTTCTCATGGGTAATGGGTAGGCATCCTCACCTCCCCAACCTGAGTTCCAGTTCAGTATCACTGAGACACTTGGAAAAATGTGGGGAGTGAAGGTCAGAGCTCTGGCTCTCTATTCACTGATGCCTGACGTGCGACAGTCAGGTGACTGAAATATATCCCTCTTTCAGGGATTAAGAAGGTTAAGAGGTTCGTGATTGAAGGGAACATGCTGTATCCCTGGAATGAATGGGCTCTCGATCTGGAATGGGCCTTGTCATTATAACACCTTGAACTCCTGTTGCTCCTCAGCCACTTGACTGTGGTGTGCCCCATCATCCTTGTTTTGGCTGCATGGTTCCTAGAAAAGGCCGAACCTATGCTTCCTCCTATCTGTGCCCTGCCTGAACCCAGAAAGCTGTCCTTGAACTTGTACAATGAGGCTGATGGGAGGGACCTTTTACACTGAACGTGTGCTCCCCCAAATTCCTATATTGCAGTCCTAACCCCAATGTGATGGTATATGGAGGTGGGCCCTTGGGGGGCGATTAATCATTTAAAGAAGGCCATGCTCTTTTGGTCCTCTTGAAACGATTAGTGAATGAGCGAAAGCTCTCTTTCTCTCTGTCACTAAAATATACGGCAAGAAGAAGGCCATCTGCAAGCCAGGAAAAGAGTCCTCACCAGAACGTGGTCACACTGGTGACCTGACCTCGGATATGCTGACTCCAGATGGTGTGAAATACATTTGTGTTTTTGATAGGCCACACAGTCTATGCTAGTTTGTCATAGCCCCATCTGAGAAGGAAAGGTCCATCATCTCAGGAACTTCCTTCCTGGTTGGTACTCAGGAAACATGTATCAGAAGCAACAGAAAGATGGACGAGGTCAAATTTTCCTGGTGTCAACACACTTCCATTACATACACAATTGTGTAAGATATGAAGAAGGTTGTAAGCAAGTGCAAAAAGCATCTATAAAGCCTATGATGTCACTGCATCCAGTCTCAAGGGAGATCATGATGCTCACAGAGCAGGTGCTCAGTGTGTGTTGCATGTGATCTTGTGGGTATCACCTCCCTGTCCACTCACGGAGTCTCCACAGAAAGCCTGTAAGGAATGAGGCCACACTCCAGGAACAAGCCTGCCTGATTCTGCTGTCACTCAGTCATCAGCCATCACTGGGTTGCTACCACCCCAGCACATCGCCTGTGTGGAACTTGTTAGGCAGTTTCCCTGAAATCTATGCAATAACAACATTGAGGTGCTCTGTTTGTAGCCCTTTGAGCCTGTTTTAGGCAAATGAGTCATGATTAAGGTGTACTAACAGACAGTTCATTTCCTATCCTGAACTCAGTTTCCTGAAGGACAAATTCCACCTCTCATACCATAGTCCTTCCTTAGACTATTCATTGGAATGTATAGGTTAGTTCCAAAGTTCTTTTTCAGGGGCTTCTACTGAGTGCCCAATTATTGTGTAAAGAGTGTGGAGGATTGAAATTTTTGTCTGCAATCTCGATGTGAAGATAGGATGGTAAGCTTCCTGACGCTTGTCAGTAGAGGAATTAGTCCCACGTAGTACTTCCATCCTTTGCAATCGGTTGGTATAATTTGAGACAAATCCAAGGCAGGTTTCACCATCTTAAAGTGCTAAAGTTGAGCCTCAAAGACAATCATCCAAATAGAGTTGAGCCAATGGGGCATCATCGTATCATCTGTACCAACTGGGCACACGAGATCCTGCCCTATCTCATGACTTTCCCTGAATTCCTCACGAATGGGGGTTTCTTAGTGAGCAAACATCAAGTGCCCATAGATACAAGACATACTACATTGGCCTTCATTCTGTTGTTTTCTTTTCATTTTTTAAAAAGAAAACTAATACTTTCATTATGAATATTTCAACCATATAGGAAAATATATTCGAAATCCATGTAGCCAGCACCTAGATATAGCCAATATGAACTTTTCAAAAAAAATTGTTTAAAGATGTGTGGAACAATTCAAGATTAGGAAAATCAGTGGTCATCATCCAGGTGAAGTTTGACCCTCTCATTATCCTCACTTCGTCTGGTTTGGGATCAGGTATCCTATTGATATTATGTCACCCCCCCCCTCCGCTGGGAGTGGCCCGCTATTGCCAATCCCTATTTGTAGTATTATGATAAATGTCCAGGATCCCCTGATGAATGAGAACCTGTGATACTCAGTTGTTTCTCTGATAGATCACTAAATATGATAAATTCTAAATCCACCAAGTTGCTGTGAAGCCCATATGTTTGTCCTTCTTCCTGGCTGCATAATATTTCATCACAGATATGTACCACATTTTTTTATTCAGTCTACTTTCGAGGGGCAGCACAATTGGTTCCATGTTCTTGTGATGGTAAACACGGCTGCAATAAACATATATGCACAGGTATTTTTTTTTTTTTGTAGAATGATTGGAGTTCCTCCAGGTAAATTCCCAGAAGGGTGATTGCTAGGTAGTATGAAAGGCCAATATTTAGATCTTTCAGAAGTCACCACTCTGTTGTCCACAGGGGTTGTATGAATTTACACTCCCACAAACAGTGTAGAAGTGTTCCCTTTTCTCTGCATCCTCTTCAGCTTGTGTTGTTTATGAGATATTAATGATGATCATCATTAACGACTTGAAATAACTTGTATCTCAGTGTGGTTTTTATTTTCATTTCTTTGATGATTAGTAAAGCTAAGCATTTTTTTCCTGTGTCTGTTGGCTGCTTGTGTGTCTTCTTTTGAGAGGTATCTTCATATCTTTTGCCCAATTTTAAGAGGGCTTTTTTTTCTTTAGGTACATTTAAATTCTTGGTAGATCCTGGATTTTAGGCCTTTGTCAGATATACAGCTAGCAAGTATTTTTCTCATTTTGTGAGCTCTCTCCCTACACTGTTGAGGGTTTCTTTGGCTTTGCAGAGACTTTTCAGTTTGATGAGGTATTACTTGTGTATCTTCTCTCTTATGGCATGGTCTCTTGTGTTTTTGATCAGGAATTGGTAGCCTATTCCAATTTCTGAAAGCGTGTCTCTTGCATTTTCTAAGATTCTGATAGCTTTTGGTTGTACGTTTTGGCCTTTGTTCCATTTAGAGTTGATTTTTGCATAAGATGATAAGTAGGGGTCCTGTTTCATTCTTCTACATGTGGTCAGTCAGTTTTCCAAGCACCATTTACTGATTGGGCTTTCCTCTCCCCAGTGGTTGTTGGTGGAAACTTTGTCAAAGATGAGTTGGTGGAAAAATTGAGGTTTTGTTTCTGGAATCTTTATCCTGTTCCATTGATCTGTATGTCTGTTCTCACAGCAATACCAGGTTGTTTTGGTTATTATAGCCTTATAATAAAGTATAAAGTCATAAAGTATGATACCTCCTACATTGTTTATTTTGCTGAGGACTTTTTATTGGTTATTTGTGGTTATCTATGTCTCCATATGTAATTTCTGCATTGTCATTTCCCGGTGTTAGATGAATAATGTTGGTAATTTAATCAGCATTACTTCCCATATTGACATCCATTCCCTTGTTTTCCTTTCTATTCATTTTCTAAAGAAAGCAAATAATTTTACATAGAAATGTTTTGGTCATATAGAAAAATATATCAGAAATCCATATTGCCACCACCTAAAGTAGACAATGTGAGCATTTTTTTCCTCTTTTAATTTGTATTTTAAAATTGTGGGGTACAGTTGTGGGTTAGGTATACAAATATTCGTTTTGCAGTTACCATTACTGATGTGGTGTGCCCCCCTTTCACAGGCAGATATCACTACTCTCAATCCCACCTACACACCCTCCAGCACCCCCCTCCCCCACAGTTTCCTGCTACATTAAGTCCTTTTCTTATAGTACTATAAGAAAAGGACTTATAGTACTATAGCAATTGTTCAAGGTTCACTTATGAGTGAGAACATGTGATACTCAATTATTTGTTTCTGTGAGAGATCACTCAGTATTAAAAACTCTAATTCCATTCAGGTTGGTACATATACAGAATGGAATACTATGTAGCCATAAAGTGAGCATTTTTTAAAAAAAATTTAAAGATGTGGAGTACAATTCAGGATTAAGAACATAAGTGGTTATCATACAGGTAACTTTGCCCTCCCATTGGTCCACACTTCACCTGACTTGGGATCATGTAACCTATGATATTATGTCCCTCTCTGCCTCCCTTGGTAGTATCCCAGTACTGTCAATCCCTTTCTTGTAGTATTATGATAAATGATCAGGATCCCCTTATGGGTGATGACGTTAGATACTTATTGTTTCTATGATAGATCACTAAGTATAATAAACTCTAAATTCACCTAGGAGTAGGACGGACATCTTAACAATGTTGATTCTTCCAATCTGTGAGCATGAAATATTTTTCCAATTGTTTCTGTCACCTTTGATTTCTTTGAGCAGTGCTTTGAAGTTTTCATTGTCAATGTCTTTCACTTCTCTGGTTAGAAAGATGTCATTGTATTTCTTTTTAGGGGTGTGGCTATTTTGAATAGGATTGTGCTTTTTCTTTGGTCTTCTGCCTGTTGGTTGTTGGTATAAAAAAAATGCAGCAGTCTTTTGCACATTGATTTTGTGCCCTGAGACATTTCTTAAGTCTTATAGCGGTGCAGGGAGATCTTTGACAGGTTCTCTTGGGATTCAGGGTATATGAACATAATATCATCAGTAAAGAGGGATCACCTAACTAACTCTTTTCTATTAAAAAACCCCTGATTTCCTTCTCTTGTCTGATTGCTCTATCTATTAACAAGACTTCCAACACTATGTTATAGAGGAGGAGTGAGAAGGGAAGTTGTATCTCATTGCTCTGGTTATCAGGGGAAATATTTCTAATGCCTATCCATTTAGCAATTTGTTGGCTGGGTGTTTACTGTAGATAGTTTCTATGGTTTTGAGATATGTTCCCTCGATGCTTAGATGTTCAAGATTTTTATCAAAAAGAGAAGCGAGATTTTCTCAAAAGCTTTTTTCTACATCTAATGATATAATCATGTGGTTCTTGTTTTTACATCTGTTGATGTATTGAATTACATTTATAGTCTTGTGGATGATGAAACAGCCCTGCATCCTGGGGTGAAGGATACTTGATTGTGGTGGATAATTTTTAAGCTGTGTTGTTGGATTTGATTTGCTAGAATCCTTTTGAGAAATTTTGCTCTTATGTTCATCAGGAGACAATGTAAATGTTTATAATTTTGCCTCAACTCCTTTTAAAAATAAATGTCGTTAGACAGAGACCTAGTACACTTTTACTCATTTACATTTTACAATTTGTTTTTTGTAGAATATGCAACTATCACCTCTTAAGTACATTCATAGAATTTGCAGCAATCACCACAATACATTTTATAAGGTTTTCATCACCTCAACCAGAAACCCTATACTCTGGTTATTGCTTCAGCCCATCCATCAATGCCTAGCCCTAAGCAACTGCTGATTAACCTCAACACAATTTTCCATGTGAAAGGAATCATAAAATATTGGCCTTTCATGTCTTTCTTATTTAATTTGAATAATATTTTCAAGGTTCATCCTTGTTACACCATGTATAATTACATCAAACGTTTTACTTAATAATATTTCATTGGGTGGATATACTAAAATCTGTTAATCTATACTCCAGTTTGTGGACATGAACTGTTTTCACTTATTGGCTATTATGAGTGATACTGCTAAGAACATTTGTGTACAAAGTTTTGTGGAGATGAGTGATTGTATTTTTCGTGACTATATCCAAAGAGTAGAATTGTTGTATTATGCAGAAACTTTATGCTTAAACTTTTTAGAAGGTCACAGACCATTTTTAATGCAGATGCTTCATTGTGTATATCCACTGGCCATGTATGGGGTTCCAGTTTCTCTCCATATACAAGCCAATATATGCAGTCATTTGTTATTTCAATAATAGTGATCCCAGTGGTTTTGAAGTTGCATCTCACTGTAGTTTTGAGTTGCATTTCCCAAATGTTAAGCCTCTTTTCATGGACCATTTATATACATTCCTTGGAGCAATGTGTATTCAGCCTTTGCCCATTTTATATTGCTTTGTGATTTATATTGAATTATAATAATTCTTTATACATCCTAGATAAACATACTTGCAAGATATAGTTTGCAAAAATATCCTCCCATTCCATGATCTGTCTTTTAATTTCATCATCGCACTCTTTGAAACACAGAAGTTTTGACTTTGGATGAAGTCCAGTTTTTTTATTTCTTCTTTACTTTCTCGCGCTTTTGGTGTGATATCTAAGAAACCATTAACAAGTTCAAGATTAAAAAGATCTATTCCTATGCTTCCTCCTTTTTTTTATAGAGTTGGAATCTCATCTGTCGCCCAGACTGGAGTGCAGTGGCCGCTCCCGGCCACCACAGCCTAGACCCGCTGGGCTCTGGAGATCCTTCCGCCTCAGCCTTCCAAGTAGCCGGAACTACAGGCGTGTGCTACCACACCCGGCTGATTTTTTGATTTATTGTAGAGATGAGGTCTCGCTGCCCAGGCGGATCTCGAATCCGCAGGCTCAGGCAATCCACTCACCTCAACCTCCCAAAGGCACGGGATTACAGGTTGAGCCAACTATCCCAGCTACTTCCTCCTTTTTAAAAAAACATCTTGGCCCTTTATAAGTGCACATTTCAGGAACATTAAACATACTCATATTGTTATGTAGTAGTTTTTTGGAAATTTTTCATATTTTAAAACTGAAATTATATACATATTAGATACACAATTTCCTCCAGCCAACCCTTGCCTATAGCCTTTCCAATTTCTGTGTCCAAATAAATGTCTGTATTGTTGTGTCCAGGTCTGAGAATGATGATGTTGTGTATTACATCAAATGTGTAGATTGCTTTGGGTAGGGTGGACCTCTTAACAAGGTTGATTCTTCCAATCTGTAAGTATGGACTATTTTTCCATTTGTTTGTGTCGTCTTTGAGTTCTTTGAGTAGTGTTTTGCAGTTTTCATTGTAGGGAACTTTGACTTCCATAGTTAGGAACTGCTGAGATATTTCATTTTTTATTCTTGACTATTATAAATGGGATTGTGACTTTTTTATGGTTCTCTACCTGTTTAAAGAATGTGCCTGTCTTTTGCACACTTATTTTGAACACTGAGACATTGTGAAAGTCCTTTATCATAACAAGGAGGTTTTAGAGAGTTTCTGATGTGTTTTTAAGATATAGGATCATACAGTCATCAAAGAGGGATAACTTGACTTCTCCTTTTCTTATTTAGATATCGATGATTTCCTTCTGTTATTGAACTGCTCTACCTAGGACATCCAACACTATGTTGAACAAGAGGGGTGAGAGTGGGCAATCTTGCCATGTTCTAGTTTTCAAGGGAAATGCTTCCAAGTTTTGTCTGTCTAGTAATTGTTGACTATGGATTTGTCATAGATGGCTCTTACTATTTTGTGGCATGTTCCCTCTATGACTAGGTGTTTGAGGGTTCTTATCAAGAAGGGATGAAACAAAATACCCAATTCATAACATTGTTAAAAATTCTCTAACAGAAGCTTAAAAGTACCGACATTTTTAAAGTTGGTAATCTTAGTCCATTTTTACATTGTTATAAAGGAATTCTAAGACTATAATATATACCGAAGAGAGGCTTATTTGACTCCTGGTTCTGAATGCATGCAAGAAACACGGCACCAACATCATCTTCTGGTAAGTGTTTAAGGCTAATTCCATTCATGCTAGTGGATCAAGACATAAGTTTATAGAGATAACCAGACCTGAAAACAGGCAAGAAAGAGAGAATAAGAAGGTGCCAGTTTCTTTTCAATGACTGACTCTCTTGAGAGTTAATAGAGCTCATTACCATAGTACTGCAGCAATTCATTCTTAGGGATTCAGCTCATGACCAAAACTAATCCCATAAGACTCTACCTCCAACATAGGGAATCAAATTTCAACTTGCAATTTTGGAGTTGTCAAACAAGTCAAACTCAGTCAGACTGTCTGGCTGATTCATAAACTTCAGCCACGGGACAGTTATTTCCACCTCTGTCCTCTGCCATCATTACTGTAATATTTTGCTTAAGGATAAAGTCTTGGGATCACAAAAAGACTCTCAGAGTTATACTCTCTCTTGTCTGTTACTGGCAAGGGAGACAAAGAAAGTTTCCTCCCAGAAGTCTTTAAAGCTTCTCTTTCAAAAGTACCACCAGATAGCTTAGTGTCTGCTTAAATGAATGCTAATTTGCACAGTCTTGAATCACTAATCCAATGACATTATGTTAATTAGTTTACAAGTACAGTACATGGAATATCATTAAAGTGAGGGGTGGACTTTTCATTTTGTAGTAAACCTGATCTATGTGGTATATGTCTAATTAACTGAATTCAAGTTAGTAATTGACAGAAAGAGAAGTGAAAGTTATAAAGATAAGCATCATCTCCACTAACCAAGAATGATAATATTGAGACATTGGGTTCATAATCCTGAAAAATGCCAGAGTAATTTCAGTCATCATTAATAGAGGAGTAATTAAAAAGCATGGTCATCCCTCAATGGCAACAATGCAACTATAATATTTATTTATCCAATCATTTTCTCAACAAATGCATTTTAAGGGTGTTATGTGCTTTGCTGTGTTTTATGCACTAGAGATACAGCAAAGAAGAAAACAGTCAATACCCTGCCATCATAGTATTTATTCTGATCGGTAAACAAAATATTGAATCAATAGAGGGTATAAATGTAATGCTGGTTAGTGTACATTACAAAAGAAAATGCAAGCTGGATAAAGGAGGCATAATGAGGAATAATTAACAGCTTATAAAGTATGTTCAAAGAAAAACATCAAAAGACTTGGTAAATATATCAAAGTTTAAAATAGCCACTTGGAAGATTTAGGATAAATAATTTGTGTGAAAATATAGTTAGTATAAATAATTCGTTGTTTCGTGATTCACTAAGAACAAGGACGACATGGTATTTTTGTTGCCAAAATAAACATATTGATGGGGTAATATTCTGAGATCAGGAATAACTGAGACAAAATTTTTTGACTTGCTACGTCTATAGTAACAAAGAAATTTTTTATCATTAATTCCTGTTTTCATTTTTTTGTTTGTTTTATATTTAGTTGGAGTCTCACTCTGTCTCTGAGGCTGGAGGCAGTGGCACACTACTGCCACCCTAGCGTCAACATGCTGAGCTCTGACAATCCTTCTGCCTCAGTCTTCCAGGTAGCCAAAACTTCAAGCGTGTGCTACCACACCCGGCTAATTTTTTGATTTATTGTAGAGATGAGGTCTTGCCAAGTTGTCCACGATGGTTTGATTCCGTGGCTTCAGGCAATCCATTTGCCTTGGTCTCCTTAAGTGCTGGGATTACAGGCTGAGCAACCATTTTTCTGTAATTTTTGACATGATGTTCTCAAGTGATAACTTCATGGTTAAGACTTCTTTTTAGCTTTACAATGTAAAGCAGTATTTGTATTTAGAAGCTTAGCCTCTTATGCTAAGGTGTATGTGTATATATGTATGTGTATACTTACATATGTATATTTGTATAGATTACATAAGCCAAATACAAGCAAATTTGCTTGTAACAGTACATTCTATAATCCAGTTGTCAATTCTTCCATTAACAAGTAAGGCACTTAATCATGCCCTCAAGATCAATCTGTCTAACAAATTTGTCCTTAATTTAAAAAGTCTCTTTTTCCCTATACATCATAATTAATTTATTATTTTAATAGAAACAGTTTTCATAATTTTTGTTTTCTGGCAAATAATTTTAGAATTAACATCAAATTTTTAAAATTAAAAATGTTTACTCTCACAGTATTGCTTAGAAGTACCATGAAATGCCAAATTAAAATGTTCGTTTGTTGAATGAATTCAACACAAGCATCACAGTCTTAGAGAAATCCATTTTTTCTAAATACCCTTGGTGAATCTCCTTATACTTTCTTCCCATTTAAGCTATGGAATATTCAGAGCTCTTGATTGAATTATGGTTTTCATTAATTTATTACTCCATTTAAAATATATGTTTCCAACTGTTACTGAACAAATCAACTGATTATCTTCTCCACTAACTTATTGTGTATTACCACCCTTTAGCAAAAATTTTTCATCAAAACTAACCTGATAGTTATATAAGCCTTCTAAAATTATCTCAACCATTCTCTGTGATTTTAGCTGCATCTTTCATCACTTAACCGAGTTTATTAGTAAGGATATATCCAGAGGGTGACATGCTTGTTTTTTAATTGAACACCCCTTTTTCTGTGTGGGATAGTACTATTTGCAGTGTTCTTAGTTCATACTGACTCTGCCTCTGAGTTTCCCTTCATACTGGGAGATACCCACAGCAGAGATTAGTGATTAACAAAAATGTTCTCCAAAACCATCTTCCAGCTCAAAGATCCAATAGCAGTAAAAGCTCCTGGTAGAAAAGAAACTATGGTCTGATTAGTAGATGGAAGGTCTGTTTTCCCTTTATTTTTAAGGGATACATTTACAGTTTTTATAACCTCTGCTGTGAAAAGTCTCATCATATCCACACACATAATTTTTTAAAGTACAAAGTACAAAAAAAGATCATGTGGACCAGGGAGACACAGCACTGACACCCTGGTGTATTTTAGGTGCTCCTTGTCATCCCACCGCAATTCCTCTGTAGTATATGTGAAATGGAAAAAAATGTTGAAATTTTTCAGAAATCTTCCAAAGTCCCTTAAATTTCTCCACACATAACTACCTTTCCAGAGGGGATCTTTATCCATTTTCTTTCCACGAAGTGCTCACACTGAAAGAAAGACACCTGCTCTGATGTGATTCTATCCTGACTGCATATCACACCACTTTTGCGGCTTGAAAACTTCAACATCACTTTTTCAATTTTTGATGATTAACTCTTTGAGCTCAAAGTTTGCAGTTCTAAAATGTGTAATATCCTCCTTAATTTCCTGATGTCGTTATCAATTTTTGCTCCTGTTTAACTAACATCATGCTTAAAAGGAAAAATGCCCCTTAGTGCCATGTCTAGAAAAAATAAATTTAACATTGTCTCCTCACTTTTACATTTGTTTTCATATATGCTTACCAAAAAGTCTTTTTTGACTTCTTCTTTTATGGGAAAGTGCAACAACCTTTTTAAAGACTTTTAAAATTTATTTACAGTGTAATTCTATTCCTTGCCAGGGACATAAACCGTCTGCATCTTTGTTCAATCAGAACCTTCATATGCCACTTGTAAAGGGAAAGGTACACCCTCCAAAGGGACAGGGGACTGCATTTGTTTGACTGAGTGAGATTGCATACTGAAGACCAGGTCTAATTGGTGAGGACAATAATCCTTTTATAAGGGAGATGAGAGGTGTAGAGAGATAAAAGAGGTAATGAAGGCAAGGCCTAAGTAAGCAATTCTGGAAAAGAACAAAGTGAGCTAAGATAGACCATTATGAAATTCTGCTGTATTATATGCAATACCAATTATCTTCTTCAGTTCCCATGAAAAGACTAGAATATTTATTTTTGTGTTGTGTTTTATAAATGTTGTTGGGAGAATGAGATAAAATGATGGCCAGATGAGCTTTAAGACTAGCATGTGGTGAAAGTTGAGTATATATAACCACTGGCATCTGAGTACTAAAATTGAGACAGGACAGAGAAGGAGTATATTCTCATCAATATATCAGTGTGAAAGTTTTCAGAATCAAGGTATTAACAAGAGTAACTAAATATTGCCACAAGGTTAAGAAAGATATATATATCACTGGGTTTTATTTTGGCTAAGTGTTTTGAGCATTTTGATATTTACAAGAAGCTTTTTTCAAGATCAAATATGATATTAGCTGTTTGGACCTTGAATTTATGGAACCTCCAAACTGTCTTACATAATGACTGTATCCATTTGCATTTCCAACAACAGCTTGCAACAGTTTCCTTTTTTACACAATCTTATCAACATTTATCTTTTATCTTATTGCTAATAGCTACTGAAGTGAGTTTCAAATAGATAAAACAGTTTAATCTCTGCTAATCCTTCATGATACAAAGAATGAGGAGTTCAGTAATCTGGCCAAGTCAGAAAGGGCAGGTGCAAGGGGGTATCTCTGTGTTTGCCCCATCACAGATAAACAAGGGAGTCATGCAAAGCCTTATGGGAGTCTTGGGAAAGAGTGGACAGAGCATCTTATATGAGTCATAAAGGAAGGAAGTTTCTTTACAATAAATTTCTCAGAACAAGAAAGTGAGGTGGGATTTCTTAATCTTTACTGTCTTCCAGGAGCACAGGACTCAGAGAAAGCTAAACCTGGTCACAGAGAAGCTGGAGCCTTAGTTCTGAGTCCTGCCATTGTTGCTGTCTTCCAAGAGGACTACAACTTCCTCACCCATAAAATAAGGAGGAATTTTAAAGCCCAGTGATATATATATATTTTTGAGTTGGAATCTCATGCTGATGCCCAGACTGAAGTGCAGTGGCTGCTCCCAGCCACCGCAGCCTCAACTGACTGGGCTCTGGCGATCCTTCCGCCTCAGCCTTCCAAGTAGCTGGAGCTACAGGTACGCGCTGATTTTTTGATTTTTATTGTAGAGATGTGGGGTTGCCAAGTTGCCCAGGCGGGTCTCGAACCCACGGGCTCAGGCAATTCATTCACCTCAGCCTCCCAAAGCGTGGGATTACAAGCTGAGGCACCAAGCCCGGCCCACCGATATGTTGACTGACTCTAAAATGCAAATGTACTGCAAGCTCAGGGAATAACAGAAAAACTCCTTGGAAGAAGAGAAATGGCAGAGAAAGGCAAAGAGAGAGTTTGACATTGTAGAGGAAAGATGACACAACAAATAAAGGCCATGTCACAGAGAGGGAAGGGAAATTCAGCAAACACAATGGCTCCTGGCTCGATTTGTAGGAGAGAAGTGGAGGCACCAGCATCTTGACTTGTTCTGTCCTCTTCTCTCTTTTACCTACTTTAGACACAGTTTTCAGTGCTGATGATCCTGGTATCTCTTCTCAGCTCATCTACGGTGTTTCTCCCACACTGATTCTTCCCAAGGATGCTTGGACCAATGATTGGATCCGTGTACAACTTGATCAGCTTGTCATCTCCTAGAGAGACCACAGCCTGCCAAAGTGTTATCCTATCATCACTCACATGAACTTAACAGTGAGACTTTGGGGCATCATTTCTACATAAGATGAAATCTAGAGTAGTGTATGAAGTGTTGGAACAAGAAGAAGTTTCTGGCAACAACTAAAGAGTGAGAAAATTAAAAATAAAATTTGTTGCTGAAAGAAACAAAAGAAACCACCCTGGATGCACATTTCATCCTAGCAGCATTCTTCTCCAATGATTGATCCCAGAGGGATGCGGAGATAGCTTCTGGGTCTCAAGAAGGAAGCTGGACAGAGCTTGGTGGGGTAATGCAGGTCTCTGTTGGGTCCCAGGACAGAGAAAATAGCAGAGGTCAGCATCTCCTCACCAGTTGCGGGTCTCAGGTCCAGACTTCCTCTATGTGTCTTATTCAAGGTTCCTGCTGCTAGCACCCAGACTGTTACCACAAACAGAGAAAACAATGTTATTTAAATCTACTGATAGTATTTGTCTATAACTACATTGAGGGTTACTTTGATTTTCTAACTGAATATACCAACTAGCATTCTTTTGTAATGGGGAGGGAGATTCTCACCTACCTCTCTGTATCATCATTTCGGCTTCTTTAATTTTTAAAATTTATTATAATTTAATAACCTCCTTATTTTTCTTTATTATCTCAGTTGTCTCATATTTGGCTTAAGAGAGCTCCTTGAAACTGCCTATATAGATTCTTCTTTTTACGTTCTTGTTTCGGACTCTTTTCGTGATTTCCACCAAAGGATGTTTTAGCACTTGCCCTGCACTGGATGTGAAAGCAGCCATTTATACACTCTTTCTTTTATTGGAGAATAACATTTGGAACTATAATACTGTGCCTATTGCTACTGGGAACCAAAACACAAAGCAATTAGGGAAATTAGTCAATTGATGTTATTTTCTTTTGTATACCCTTCCCAGGAAGAATTTAAAAATATATAATCATTAATATAAGTTTGGCGAGACTCAGTCACTGAGACTCTAGTTCCAGCACTTTGGGAGGCCAAGGTGAGTGGATTGCCTGATCCCGTGAGTTCAAATCCATCTTCAGCAACTGGCGAGACCTTGTCTCTACATTAAATTAAAAATTAGTTGGGCATGGTAGAGTGCAACTGTAGTTTCAGCTACTTGGAAAACTGAGGCAGAAAGTTCGCCAGAGCCCAGCAGGTCGACAGCAGAGTAGCTGTGATGTGCCACTGCACTCCAGCCTAGGCAAATATGTGAGACTCCAACTCACAAAAAATTGTAAGTTCATATTGATATCTCTAATTCAGATCAGGACCACAGATTTCTTATGTATCTTCCCTGTTTCTAATTTATATCTCTCTTCTCTTTGTAAGAATCACGGTTCCCAGTAAAGTCAATAAATTTACTCATTTTCTTCCTGCTACAGTATACTAAAAATGTTTCAGAAGTACTGCACTAAAAAACAATACAAACAATAAATGTCCCAGGGAAGTTCAACTTATATATGATTTAGCATCATCACGGTAAAGCAACATAAATCAAAAGTGAAGACAAACTCTAAAAAAAATCAAGTATTGGTTTCTTTCAGGTAGTAATTTTTTAAGTAAAAGAAAATCATTTCAAAAGAAAAATACAAATGGACAATGAAACAAGGGAAGGCGGTTACAATCATTAGTCATTAGGGAATTGCAAATCAAAATCACCACAATATATCACATTACACTTACTAAAATAGCCACAGTAATAACATGAAAAAAAGAATAAAAGTAGCACATAAGTATTGGCAACACTTTTGAGAAACTGGAGTTACCGTGAGCATGCAACTGCACTCCAGTCTGGTCAATGGAGTGAGATTCTAATTAAAAGAGAGAGAGAGAGAGAGAGTGAGAGAGAGAGAAACAGGAATTTGCATCCTGCTAATTGGACTTAAAATTACCCATCTGCCACTAAAAATTTGGCAATTACTCAACAGGATATATATAGTACTGCCATATCACCCAGATGTTCCAGCCGTGGGCATATATCCCAAAGAACAGACAACAAGAGATGAAACAGATATTTCAGGCCAATGTTCATTGCAACATTATTCACAATATCCAAAAGGTGGAGACAACCAAAATATCCATCAACTAATGGTTGTAAAAACAAAATGTGATATATACATACAATAGAATATTATTCAGCTATAAAATTGATTTAATTGTGATAAAATGAACCATATATATTAACCCTGAAAGCATTATGTGAAGTGAAAATAGTGACAAAAAAGGACAAATATTATGATTACTGATAAATAAATTATCGACAGAAGAATAGTTCATGCAGACAAAAAGTGGGCTAGAGATTACAGGGAGGAGGGATATGGAGTTATGGCTTAATGACTCAAGTTTCTGTCTGAGGAATGAAAATACTTCTAGTATTAGTTCACTACATTGTAGATACACTTAGCACCATTGAAGAGTAAATTCAACATAAAGTTACTGTATTATACATTACTTATATTTTACTATAATTTTTGGAAGATAAGAAGAGTATCTTCAAATTGGCAAAAATACACCAAGTATTGAATTGTCCCTGATGAAAACTAACAAGAAGATAAGAAGCCAAGTGGAAAGAACTCAAGTGACACAAATACATTGACAGTTTTTCCTGAAATACTGTTTGCCACAACATATTCTATAAGTTGCTTTCTGATGTAGTTGTAACTATAGTTTGCCATGGATAAATGGATCATTTCGACTACTCCATACACCTATTTTAATTTTTGAAAATTTTAAATATATTTTAAAATCATATTTTACTGGTTCAAGCTACAATACTCTGATTCAAAGTAAAGTTTAAAATCTATTCACATGGTGAATGGTAATTTATGTTGACTCTTCTGTGATTGCCTATTTTTCTTATGTTGTTTGCTCCTTCTAGGTACAGACCCTCTTAGACAAGGATAGCTATGCTAACACAAAATGGAATAGATAAATTTTGAGACCTCATTGGATTAATTCCATTTGATTAAATCTTACTTCCCATGACGACAAAGTCCAGTGTGGCATGAACATATTTCTTGGACAGTTTCCCACCAAATTATGACCAGTGAATCCAGCTGCTTCTATATAATAGTAGGCAATCTGTACCATGGGGCTCCCAAGTTCATCAAGGCATGGCAAAAGAGAGGTGAAGTGTGTCTGTGTAAAAAGAGAGTTGACACAGCAGGCTTGAAACTACTGTGCTAAGTCCTGCTTGCAAGATTGGCCTCTGGCTGGCTTCTGGGAACTTGGCTGGTGAACAGTGTCCTCCACTGATACAAAGTTTTTCCTAATGGAGAGGAGAGGCTCATTGTGTTTAGGCGGGTGCTGCAAACAATACTGTGCTGAATACCAGATTTTCTTCTTGGGTCTGGATGTGTGGTGTGCCCTAGACAGTGGGTGCCAACATGACCTTAAGGGTGCAGAGTCTCTAATGATATCCCTTGACAGAAACATTGATCATGTGTTAGTGAATTTTTGCTGGTTTGGGGTAAGAATGAGCCCTGTGTGGATGTCTTGGGACATAAAAAAGAGATCATAAAAAAGATTGCACGTGGACTCCTCTAGATTCTGCTTGTGTGCTTTTCCTGTATGATCTGCTGCTGAATATTACTATGATACTTTAATAAATATTGGCCACAAGCACAACTCTAGGCCACTTACAAAATCTCCAAACTTGAGAGTATGCTTAGCAACCCTCAACACAGTGCCATGGGATATTCATAAGGGCCAGGTTTGGTATTGACTGGCAATATTTTTACCGACATCCCATTACTCAGAACCTGATGACATGTTCCCGACTGCAAGTGAGGCTGGAAACCATAGAGGAGCTGGTTTTTGATGAGCCTGAATGGTCTCTGTCACAAAAATCTTCAGCATATGTCTGCCTTTCTCATGGTTTTCCCCAGGTTGAAAGTTAACTTTTCATTTTTTATGGTATGTTTTTAATGAGCAATAATTAAAATGAATGCAACTAAAGATACAGATTTCTTTAAGGCTTGTGTTTTCTTAAGCCTCCTATACAATAATCAGCTCTTAAATATATGTTAAAATAGTTTTCTTAATTTTTTCTACTAAGTTTTGTCTTGCTTATTATAATTAAGAGTAAATGTACTTAAAATATACTTTCACAGGAGGAATAAAGGAGAGACCTGGGAATAAGTACAAGACATATGTTCGGTGCAGAAGACATAGCCTATATACAAGATCCCCACAGTGGAAAAAAACTTATCACGCATGAAGAAATAAGGGAAATTAGAGGAGAATGCCTAGAGCAGAGAGAGACAAGAAGAACTTGGTACAAGATGATGGTTGGAGGTAAGTGAAGGGCAATTGGTAAAGGATCTAGTTGGGCAATTTCCTCATAGAAGAAAGGCAACTAGGAGTAGAGATGACAGAAGTCTTGTGACTGTGAGTTGAAGGATAGTGAATGCTGGGGGAGGGGTAGATGAAAAAACCAGTAGGCCAATGTGGGGAAGAAGAATATGGCAGCTTTGATATTAAAGAGGAAACCATCATATATCTCACCAAAAATGCCCTTTCCCATCTGTAATCAGAAGGAGAGATTGGGGGAAGAGAGAATCACCAAGCTAAGAGTGTTGGTGTAGATGAAGTCACTAACTCATTTATGTGCAGAGAGGAGACAGACACATTGCACTGCAAGTACAGAAGTACACAAGTGGCTGGGAGGTGATAGCAGACTCCAGAGTAAGGGTGAAATCCTTTATGTTTTATTTGGACACACTGTAGCCATCGGAGACTTCTTCTTTGTCAGTGATACCAGCACCAATTGAGTAATGGATCAACCTCAACCCATGTCCCAGTTCTTGTCGATACTAGTGCATACAGTCATGGTTATAAGTCTGTTGACATCTCAGTGTCACCTGCTTTCCTATGTCTGTGACCTTGTGTCTTGGGCTATCGGTGAGTCCAGCATCCATGTGTCCAATTATGGAGAACAACAGACCTTGATTTTGTCACCCCTATAGAAAGGCTATTATCCAGGCCTTGGGAATTCCAGGGAAGGAATCCCACACAGGACCAACCCTCATCTTCCCACAAGAGAAAAAGGGACACATAGAGGAAGATTCCACTGCCCATTTCAGGTCTAGGGAAGAATCACCTGTCTCTCAGCCCTACTTTGCAGAAATAATTTTGAGCTTTCAGTAACTCAATGATGTCACTGTCACTGACAAGCTTGTCACTGACCACAACCCTTCACTTCCCAACAGGAACAAATCAGTTCCATAAATAGTGTTGAACAGCTCAGTTTGGAAAGAATTGTAGGTTTGTTTTTGAATAAATCTTAAAAGTCCATAAGTTCTCTCCCTGGATTTAGTAATGATATTTGTACTTCTCATACTTTGTTCTCACTATGATGAAATAATATACTTATATACTGCTTTTTTAATGAAAATTTGTAGTTTGCTGAACAGTGTCATAGCAGTCCTAGTGATTTTTTGTCTTCTCTGCATAAAATTCTATGCCAAATACCTTTTACTTCTTTTTCTTTTTGCCTAAATTCCGGATACTTTTATGTCAGTATACATTTATCCCCTCAGTTAAAAGACTCTCCTGAGCTCCAGAAAGTTTTCACCGTTCAGAATCAGGGTCCTTACAATTTGAATAGTTATTCTGTATTGCCACATGTTACTTTACATGATAGCAGCCTCGCAGTCCACGTACAGGCTTCTGTGTTCTGTCTGAATCTCCCTGTGCTTCATGTTAGACCAGGAGCACTGACTACCCATGTTTCCTTAGTGACTGCGGAAGAAGAAGAGCAGACTCATTACGAATGTGTAGAAGATATTCACCCAAAAATACACGTCTGGAGTCTTCAGGGTTACTGGGAAGTGTCTAGTGTTTAGTCACAAATCTTATTCCCCCCAAATGGAAGAATATTGTTGAACCACAAGTGTGCTATGGTGCTATACCTCTAATTAGTAGCCAAATTCTTCTTTTATACCCAGGTCCTAACTCAGTATGAGGCTCCCTTTCTGTGACTATCATCTTAATGTAACCTGAATAAGTAATTCCTGGTTGAGTAACATGCTCATGTGACAAATGACACAGAATCAGAAAGTAGAGATAAAGGGGTAGTCAATGAGAACCCATATGGGAATGCTGTGGTTGAAGCTTGGGGAGACCATGAGGGGTTTCCCATCTATGTGCAGAACTTACCTGCTCCCAGGAGACCGAGCGCCACACAGCAAAACAGGCCATTGTTCATGGTTGTGTCAGGGCTGGGAAAAAAATTCAGCACAAGACTCCCATTTTTGGCATAAGGCATATGGAATCTCAGAACTCATTTTTAAAATTAGGTATGACTTACTAACAATCTTAGTATTCTCTACAAACTCAAAAGTCTCTGCTTAAGACAAGAGGAATGAGAAGAGCAAGAAGTTGTTGTCTGAGTCCAGGCAGACTCTGTTGCTGTAAGCAGAATCCCAGTCTATTTAGTTACAGATAGGCTAAGAGCTTTAAGTTAGCAAAGACTCAAGTGAATCTGTTGGAAATTCATTATAAATGCAAATGAAGTGGGAAAAAATTAATTCATATATGTCACTTTGGAATGAATGGGTAGCAGTAGGGATAAAAGAAAAAACACTGGTGTCTTTCAAAGGGAAGGGTCTTAGATGGTCACTTGACTTCATCACTGTCACAATTTTGGCTCCGTCGGAAGGCAAAATCTATGGCATGGGCTTAGGTGTAAGAAGTTTATTTGGGAAATAATTCCAGCAAGTAGAAATGAGAAAGAAGGGAAAGTAAAATAACAAGGATGGAATCCAGTATAAAGGTGCTATGCTGACTTTACTTGGGACAACAAGAAATGTAATCCATCAGGACCTCTTGAGAAGCAGACAGAATGCTTCTCTCAATTGTCTGCATGAATGGAGGTTGGTGATTTCATCCCATCTTGCCCCACCAGAAACACTAAGACCTCTAAAGTGCAGCCTGGATCGGCTCAAATAATATCAGGAGAGGCACCAAGAAGTAGAGACTCCAAGCATGTATCTGAGATGGGACACTAACAGCAGGATGGGATTTGCAGGTAACTGTCCACTGCAGTGAGGCTGGAATCAGAGGTGGGCTGTGTAGATGTGATGGAAGGCACTGAAGGCTCCTTTGTGATGGTCTCCTTGCAAGTAAAACTGCCCCTTTTTCTAACAGTTCTTTATTGTGATTGCCAATTTCTCTGAAGCAACAACTATCTGGGAGCACTACACTTTCTTGTCATATTTCCTTAAGAGACAAAAGTTATGTTAATTTCACATCATGAATGTTCAGATTGCTATGTTTGCATTTTAAGACTTCAAGAGCGAATATGGCCATAGTGATTCGTGTCTGTGTTTAGTCCCCATATTGCACAGAGTAAGTAGTTATGCTAGGTTAAGGATTTGTCAGAGAGTTAATAGAGACCTAAAATTTCTTTAACTTGCACTTTATATGAGATTCTTTTTTTTTTAAAAAAAAACTTATCTGCATAAAATATCTTTAATTCACATATTACTAAACTCAGTTTACAAATGAGAAAAGATACTCAATTATGTTTCAAATCTCAGTTTATGATGTCAGAATAGGTGACTTGCTGAGATCTCCTTTCTCTTTAATGAATGAGAACTCTAATACTGAGTTAATTATTATTTTTATCCCCCTTACTTCACTTTTATTGATAATCTCAGTCTATTCCTTTAACAGATTTTTCTCTTTCTTTTTTGACTGCTTTCAAAATCTTATTGTTGTCATTAATGCTCTGCAATTTTAATATGATCTGACATCATACATGGGATTCATTCAAATTCTTGAAACTTAGGTTTGATTGCTTCTGGAAAATTCTCAGCTAACATCATCCTCTTATACTTCCTCCTAATTTCTTTAAAGCTCCTTGGCATGTAAAAACAAAAGGAACATTCTGAAAAGATACTATGTATATTCCAGAATACCAGAAACTTCCAGTTTTTCCTCCCTCTCTAAATTCTCTATCACACATCTAATTTTCTGTGTTGTTTTAGATAAATTTCTTGGATATATCTTTGATATAAATAACAACATCTTCAGGAGCATCTGATGTGGTAATTTATTCATTTTCTTCTAATCATTATATGAATCATTTCTAGATTTAATGCTTTTGTTAAAGTTATTTGATGATTTCTGACAGTCTCTTTAGTGTTCATGTTTCAATTCCTTCTTGTATTCATTTAAGTCTAGTTCTTCAAACTGTCATTTCTGATCATTGCAAAATTATATGATTATATTCACATTTTCTGAGTCCCCATATCAGTTTGTTCACGTTTGCTAATTGACTTTTGTTTCAATATCCTTTATAGTGAGATTATATTTTGTGACATTAATCCATGGAATCCAGAGAGTTCTGATTTGAAAATACAGAACGTCAAGACTGGACCTTTTGTAGGTCTCCTGTCTGACTTGCAATGCATGGGCAAGGAATAGGCTGCTGTCTCGGGTCTGCCTAATACACCCGTGGGTTAAGTTCCTTATATCAGAATCTCTTCCCAGGACATACAAAATATAGGCTCTAGAATGGATTGCTGATTTTCTAATCTTTTTAATTATATTCACTCTATAAATTAGAGTCCAGGAACTATTGTACTCATATATTTTCTATTTTTCCATGGAAATTTATATATATATATATAACATAAAGTATATATTATATAAAAATAAAATTATAAATATGTACATATATTTACTCTTGAATTTTTCTCAACACAAAGCTTTGGGAATTATATTTTGATACTTTACTCCCATTCGGGTACACATACATGCCATATTTTATTTTAGAAATTTCCATACTCATTGACAAACTGCTTTGTTCTAATGAAGGACTCCATGTTTCTCAAACTAAATGTTCTTTTACAAACCCAGAGCAGACCATCTCAGGCATAGAGACTCGTCAGTTCTCAAAGGTTCTGGTTCCTGGACTGGGTAAATGAAACTAAAATGTGAGAAACAAAGTCCTAGTGAGAAAAATGTGTTCTGTCATTGACTTGTTTAAAACTTTTGGAGAACATATATTTAATTTGATAGTAGCTCCAACTTATTCAAAATTATATTAATTTATTTAAGTGAAAATTACCTGTCCTCTTAATAGATTAAGAGGTCACATTATTCATTAATTAAACTTCATCAGAAGGCAGACGTCTTTCCTGGGAAAACCAAGGTCCAGAGGTTGATCAGTGTGATCCAGGAGGGAGGTTGTTAACTGAATTATGGGACATGTTAAAAGGTGCTATAACACATGATATTCTGCATACTCAAATAAATTGGGGGAATAGAGTTCAAGCTTCTTTTATTATAATCTGAATATGGACAGTAAAGGATCTTCATGGGAAATTGTCTTTCAGTTTTCTCTGACCTGTTTTGTACCCTTTATCCCTCTCTGCTCTTCCCTGTTTGGAGCCAGCTCTACCCAGGTACAACATTGTGCCAGTAGACTGCAATAGTGTATGAATTAACAAAAGTGTAAATATCATATTAAGTGTTGCTACTGCAATTTTTTTGGGGGGGTACCAAATTTCTTTATTTGAAGGTATGGTACAAATCTAAGAATTGAAGTGGACATTTTGGTGCAAACTATAGAAAAGGCAAAGGAAACCCCAACTTGCATGCACTGCCTTGGTGACCAGGAAAGTCACCCAGTAGCTATGGGGAAATTAGCCTAAGGTTTAACTGTCATCACTCTCTCCCAGGGTGTGCTTGTCAAAGAGATATTCTGCCATGCCAGATTCGGGGGCTCCCATCTTGCGCAAGTTGGTTACGTCGTCACCCAATTCTTTGATGGATTTCACCTGCTCATTCAGGTAATGTGTCTCAATGAAGTCACACAAGTGGGGATCGTTTTTGTCTCGCCAAAGGGGGTAGGTAACCAAAGGGTGAAAAAAAAAAGAAAAAAGTAAACTTGTATGAATCAGAAACTGAACAAAGTACTTTGAATAAGCAAAGAAAATAAATGCAGACCTTAAAATTCTCAAAGGCAAGACACATATTTTTTTCATTATTTAAAAGTTTCCTTACATTTTTATTAAGTTTCTTTATGCATTATTTTCCTTTTGACGTGATACAATATCTTTTACAAAGAGATTATAAAAGGTTAATTCAACAAAAGAATAAAATAAATGAACAATAATGATAACTCCTGTCTTTTCCTTCATGGCAGACTGCATCAGGAATAGGAAGACTGGACTTCCTCTAAATAACATGCCATTCCCTTTGCTCTCTCAGCCTCCATGAAAGACATCACATGCACTTGTCCATCTAAAGGTTACAGTGCATAAATTTGCACTGCTCTTATTTTCACGATGAAAAATGAATGGTGGTGTTTTGCCTGCAAGTCATGTGTTCCTTGGACTTGTCAGAGAGTAAGTTATAATCCTTTATGAGGCTTGACTTTGACAATTACCAGCAGGGTGCAGGTAAGGGAATGCCATATAAGGGGAGAGAGGTAAGGGGAGGGAGGGGTGGGTAAGGGGTATTGGAGGAATCAATGTCAGCAGGTTTTAAAATTTGAAACTCAGGCCAGCTGCTTTCCCTTACAAATAGAAGCAAGGAAAATAGTCCTTACCATGCATGACTTCAGTGGGCATTAAAACAGGTCACATAAAGAAGCAGGGAAGAGTGACTGGGAAAGTCCTGTTAGCCCACCTGGGCCAGAGCTCTTGTGGCAGCCCCTCACTGTCACTTCCTGAGTGGGGGCAGGAATGTTATTGCACAGAAACTGGTGATCATACAGGCCTGTGCTGAGATGCTGGCACAGAGATACCAGGAGGAGTCCCCCAACTCCAAAGAGCTCAGGTTGAGCTCAGAGCGATAATCACAAAACTGCTGTGCCAACAATCGATCAGGGAAGTTACCTTTCTCTCTCTGTTCCCTATTATAATCTTGAATGAGGAACTGGAAGGCCAGGTCCAGGTTCTGTTGGTACCAGGACACAGAGGTGTCCAGACATAGGGTAGAATCTCAGTGTCACTCCTTGTCCCTTTGCTTTGATCTCATTTTTTTGGTTTTTCGTAACTCCAGAACCCACGAGGCTTGTGTGTTAGAAGACAGAAGTAAAGCGTACAGCCAGGAGGAGTCCTCCTGCTGCAGCCATCCTGGGCCTCATAAATTTCTTTTTTTTTTTTGAGTTGGAGTCTCACTCTGTTGCCCAGACTGGAGTGCAGTGGCCGCTCCCGGCCACCGCAGCCTCGACCTGCTGGGCTCCGGCGATCCTTCCGCCTCAGACTTCCGAGTAGCCGGAATTACAGGCGTGCACTACCACGCCCAGCTGATTTTTTTTGATTTATTGTAGAGATGAGGTCTCGCTGCCCAGGTGGGTCTCGAACCCGCGGGCTCGGGCAATCCACTACCTCAGCCTCCCAAAGGCGCGGGATTACAGGCTGAGCCACCGAGCCCGGCTGGCCTCATACATTTCAAGGATGGGACATGGAGATAAGAGACTTTCAAGCTGTGCTCAGGACCCACCTGCTCCCAAGAGACAAAGGACCACGTAGCAAAAGAGCCTTAATCCCATGGCAGCACCAGGACTCTAAGGCATCTCCTAGGTGAGGTCTGGGTCTCTGTAGGAAGCATTTCGAATTCTTCTCAAACTCCCATCTCTCATATAGGAATTCGCACCTGTGATGTCACTGCTCTGACATTACTCTCCCTTCAGGTCATCCCTGCCCATGGCACCCTTTGTTGGGGCCCCAGACTCTGCTACTCGATGCACCATCCCTGTCATCCGGAGCTCCTAAATAAAAGTGGGGCAGGTGGAGCACAGTCCCTGATGCCCACAGCATACCTTGTTTTCCTCTGCTTACCCTGTCCCAGGCCTAACATGGATTCCCTAGCTCTAGTAGCCCCAGCCCCTTCACTCTGCTCTGCCTATGCAGAGCAGAGAAAGTCCCTCCATGGTGTCAAGGGAGGTGTCTGACACCTCTACCAGTCCCTGGCAATGAGGATCCTGTTTACCTCCACATTTCCAGGGCCCACTCAGGGAACTCCAATAGTCCCCTGACACCGGCCTGCACCCAGACAATTCCTCAGCTGGCCTCTCCTGGATTCCCTCTAACCCAGGCCCAAGAGCCCCTACAGGATTGTGGACTCACTTTGCTTTCAAGTGGCCAATGGTCCAAGTCTCATGGATTCCCACCTTCTGAGCTGATGTGTTCAAGACATTCCATTGCAGGATTGGAGATGGCCCGATACTCACCCCTGCAATCCCCACCCCCTCACCCACTCCCTCTCTAGGCTTTTTCAAGAGGGCAAACTTAGTATATATCTTCAAATTCACCCTAGGCCAGGGGAGGCAAAGGAACAGGTGAAACAACATTTTGATCACAAAGAAACTGTGTTTCATCATTGTATTTAGTATGCTATGATGAAAGAAGTAAATCATAATTATACTCGTCATGAAATTAAACGTTGTGATGGTATTAATCGAATCCAGCCTGGATACGCTCATTTCCAGTTCGTTTGATTAATCAGAACCAAATCTTTTCATCTTTGGCCTTTAGATTAATTGTTACCAAATATCAGTTAGTGTATTTCACAAAGTAATTTTTATTGTATATTTTATTCCTCAAGGTATAAAATCATGAAGTAAACTATCTCCCAGCTATAACTAAGGCAGATTAGGTGAGGTATGCCTCCACAATCACTATCTAGCAGTGCTGATGAACTATTACCAGAGGATAGTTAATGGTTACTAATATCATCACATTTATAATAGTTGGTGATGAATCATATTCCAGGGCTCTACATAAGTGGGAATTAATAACGTATTTATTTCCTGTGCAGTTTCCAACCTCTCACAGACGTGTCAGGTCAGAGCCTGCTCCATGCTAGGACAGGGAAGTTTGTTCATAGAATGCTGGTAACTCTGCAGGGCTGTGCCAAACTGATGGCACAGGGATAGAGGGCCAAATTCCCTGGCACCAAGACACTCACATTCAGCCAGATCCATGATCAGAGAACTAACTGGTAAGCTGAGAATTGACCAAGGATGTTTCCATTTTATCTCTGCAACTCATTCAAATTTCAAAGTGGAAATGTGGCCCCTGACCGGGGCATGTTGCAACCAGGTAACACTGTTGTACCCAGAGACTGGGGAACATCTCAGTGTGACTTGCTGTGCCCTTGTTTAGATCAGGTGTCTTGGAGTTTGGATGACTCCAGTCTCCCCTGGGCCTGTGGGAAAAGCAGGTGAAGGGTGAGCACAGGGAAGCCTTCTGGGACCTAGACAAAGTAGAGAGGAAAATTCAAGCATGGGCAGGTTCAGTATAGATTGGCTGCCCTTTCCAGAAGATTCATCTGCTCCCAAGAGACAAGGCAGTGCCCAGTGGAGTAGCCTGGGACTTATGGCTATTGGGCAGGCAGCACTGGGCTGCACCCAGGGCTTTGTTATCATGGGGAAGAACTGGGTTCTGACACCTTTTCCTCTGTGAGGAGTACTCTGTGAAATCACTGTCCTGCAATTATCTTCCTGCAGGTTTCCTCAGGTCCAGTGTCCCTCCTAAGTGGACTCCCTCCTTGTCGTGCAGAGCAGGAGACCTGGGTGAGGGCAGGAGCTTCTGTCATGAGGCAGGTGCTCCTCTGCCTGCATGTCCCACAGCATCCAGACTGTCCTGTCGCCCTCTCACCCTTGTCCCCAACTACTGCTGCAGTGCTCCATCCCAGCGCTCAGACATCTCCTTTCAGTTGAGGGAGAGAAATCTGGAGTGAAACCTTCCTGTTCCAGCTTTTCCTGGCTGTCTTCGCATCATCTCTCTGACACTGGATTTATACCAAGGTTTCTCATTGTGTTTTCCTTCCCAGGCAACATTCTTAGTCCCTACCCTGAGTGGCCTGTGTTGCAGTCAATAAAATTTAGTTTGTATGATCAAGTCCAAAGAGGACATGGGTTGTCTGTAAATTTTTAGGAGCATATATTCAAAATAATTGATTTTAGGACTTTGTTATCCCACAGCACAGACCAAGCTAGCTAGGATTCACCTTTCTCAACCACCCTGAATGTCCTTTAGGGGCTGGCCCTAGTGGATTAACTAGTGCCTTTTTCCTCTAACTCCAGAATGAGTTTGGCTTATGGGAGACAATGGCAGGAGAGCAGAGGGAGTTTGGATAAGCAACTTTTCTGGTTTGCAAAAATCCATTGCCCTGGCGCCCTCTTGGCTGGGTTAAAGTTCATAGTAGCTAAAAGGAGCGACACGGGAGCCTGAATTCTTTGCTGCTTAGAAGTATTTTCCAGCAGGTATCCTAACTCATTCATCATAACTTCTGCATTCCTTAGCATCCTAGGACAGAGAAACAGCCCAGTACAAGGTTTTTGCTGTTTTGTTACAAGGATGGTGTTTGCTTCCGTTTTCAAAACCTTGTTCCTCATTTCACTCTGAGGCCACAACAGAATTGCCCTTAATATCTTGTTCACAGCAATCTATATTTTTGCTAGCCAGCTCCTTCAATTTCTTCCAATCTCTACCTGTTACCCATGATTCAAATCTGTTTCTTTGTTTTCAGATGGTTTTTTAAACTGCAGTAGCCCAACTCTCAGTACCAATTCTTCTGTTTTAGTTAGTTTTCTTCTGCTGTAGAAGAATACTGCAGACTGGGTAACTTATTTGATAAAAGAGATTTATTTGGCTCACAAATCTGGAGACTGGGAATTTCAAGATCAAGAGGCCAAATCGCTGGGCTTGGTGGCTTACCCTGTAATCCCAGCACTTTGGGAGGCCGAGGTGAGAGGATTGCCTGAGCCCGTGGGTTCAAAACCCACCTGGGCAAAATGGCGACACTTCATCTCTACAGCAAAAGTATAAAAAATTAGCCGGGTGTGGTAGTGCTCGCCTGTAGTTCCAGCTACTTGAAAGGCTGAGATGGAAGGATCACCGGAGCCCAGCAGGTCAAGTCTGCAGTGGCCGGGAGCGGCCACTACACTCCAGTCTGGGCGACAGAGTGAGATTCTAACTCATAAAAAAAAAAAAGATGCCACATCTAATGCATCATCCTGCGTTATGCAATGGCAGAAGGAAGGATAAGTGAACACACAAGATGGAGAAACAGGGCTGAAATGAGCCTTTGTTTCAGGAAATCATTCCCCAGACAATGAATTGGCTTTTCCATTATTTAGGACATAAAGATCCCTTGTGAATAGAATTGTCCTGCAAAGACCCCACCTCCAATTGTCATTACATTGACAATGTAATTTCGACATGAGTTTTGGTGGAGACATTCAAACCTAGCTCCTGTTTGGAATTTGAGTCAGCATTTCCAATTTTATCTATACCTAAAAAATGACTGCATATGTCCACAAAGTTTTGTACAAGATTGTTGAGTGCAAATTTATTCATAATAGATGCAGAGAGGAAAACCAAATAATATCCATCAACAGGAAAACTGGAAAAAAAGTTCGGATGTATTAATACAAGGAAACACTCTTCAGCCATAGAGAAAGAATGAACTACTGATACATTAAAAAATATACTCCAAAGTATTAATTTTGGAGGAACATAAGTCAAGGAAAATTTGTGTATGGTTCCATTTAATGATGTTCAAGAATAGAAAAAAACTAATTAATGGAGATAAAAAATCAGCAAAAGTAGGTACCTGGGAGAGAGTAGCTGATCGGAAAGGGCATGTAAAGCGTTCTTGGGTCATGGAAGTGTTCTTGATTATCCTTTTGGTAGGGTTGAACTGAGAAAGGCAACAATACAGATATGGCAGCTTGGTCAAAATGGACCAGTGACTCCTTTGATTAATCTAAGTGTTTTACTCTCTGTTATTTTTATCTTAATAAAATGTACTACTAAGAATAAATGAATTGCATAAATGATGGGAGTCATATACAAATAGATACGTGTATTCCATAGAGTCCACTTTCGAAGAGACTCACAAAAATAAGAAAGGAAAGTCACATTCCTATATTCACAAAAAAAATGAAGAAAATAAAAAGTGCTCAGTGAATAAAATATACAATACCAAAATGTGATTTTTAAAAAGCTGGACTGATAAGTGTGCTGGGAAACAACGGGGGGTTAACAGCGAGAAAAAAGTTGTAGAAACACAAACTTTTAAAAAATTCTCACATACCGTTGAAATCATTCCAACAACCATGAACTGCTACACATTTTATAATATGGAATATTGGGCAGTCATCAGTGTCACTTGTTAGTCTTTCATTTGGCGCCAGCAAACTGATAAAGTATGAGCTAACCTTTTGACAAGCAAGCAGCTTGTCCCCTCGTTGAGACTGGGGTCGTTGGTAAGCTGGCATCCCCTAGGCAGGCTCACATAGGTGAGGCATAGACACATGGGGGTCCACACACATGGAATTTGCACTTCCTGTGAAGTCTGACTACAGACCTCTCAGTCTTACATAATGGCCGCCAACTGAAGAAACCTTGCCCGGGGTCTGGGCTTCTCTCTGCAGGTGCTAGAAGGGGATATGAACTGGTGGAAAATATAATATTTGCTCAAAATTATTCTGTAATATTTTATAAGGGTAATATTAAAGAGCTTATAGATTTTAATCCTGGCCAATGTAATAGCAAGAATTATGTTCCTTCCTTTATCTACCTTCAGAAGACACAAACTCTGCTGCTCTATGCTCACAGGTAACTGACAGCCACTTAACTGTTAGTCATTTTTTGATATTTCTATTAGATGATTATCCTCAGGCCTAATGGGACTATTTGGTGCATCATCTCATATGTCCCCTAAGCGATTTCTTCACTCATGTGTTTTATAATTTGTCATCAAGATATGTAGTCGTCCAGAGATTGATAGCCAATGGATTCAAAGTCGAGGTGACATTATGTGAACTTTTAGATTTGCACGATCCCAGATCACCCAGGCAGCTTGAAGCTGTTCAGCTGCTTTCTGCTTTTTTCTTGTCAGCTGAAGAGTAAATGAAATACATATTTTATGTAGGAGGCAGCCGATACTCTATCCAATTACCAGCATACCCCAAATTGAACAAAATAACATTGTTATTTGCATTTGCATGCATATACCATGATGATGGACCTCAGCTCACAGTAAGGTTTGTGCTGCATGAAGCCCCTCACACACGAGAACCCACTGCTGAGGAGTCTGGGAAGAGCTTCAGAAGGGGCAGCTTTTCCTACTGATAAGGACAGGAATTTATGAAGGAGTGCCCACCTCCAGACTGTGGATGCCCTTTCTGTGCAGAGAGCAGCAGACTGTGACGGCTGTGGATGCACTTGCCACAGAGGACCAGAGAGGTTGAGCTGGTGCTGGAAAACTACAGGGTCAAGGGAAAATGCTTGATCTTGTTTCAAGAGTCATTGTACCCTTTTGTGAAATGTCCTTTTGTTGTGCTACTAACTACCTGAAGAATGGATCAGCCTCAGATCTCCTCCCGGACCTTGGTGGTACCTGAACATGGAATAATGGTTCCAATCCTGAGTAGACCACAAAATTTTATTCTATCCTGGCTGTGTAAGGTCATATATTGGCACCTGAGCCATTCCAGCATCCATGGGAACTGCTGGAGAGGCAGAGCGAAAGTGAAGACAAGACATTAGAAGAAACAGGAATCTAGACACGATAGGGAAAGAAAGGCTGGGAATCAGGACATTGAAAACCTGTGACGGGGTTATTGAGATGAGCCCAGAACTCACCTGTTCCTGGGAGACAATTGGTCAAAGGAATAGTTTGGGGTCCATGGCAGGGTTAGGGTGAGAAGCAGCCTCTACCAAGTAACCTCTGTGGTCCTCAGGACTAAGAGCTGTGACTCTGAGGCTGCTCTCTTGTGGACATAAGTGACAGCCTGTGATGTCACCTTTATGCTGCTGGCCCAGGCCTCTTCTGACTGGATTCAAACAGGATCCACCTTCCCTCAGATAGATGCTCTTGCTCGGCCAGGTCAAAGAAGATGGGTGTGTGTACAAAATACACTGGAATCAGGGCACTGCCCACTCCCTTGTTTTCCCATGTCCTGTGAGGCATTGATTCTTTGTCTGCATCTGCCCCTGACATCAGGACTGCTCTGCCCAAATTCATCAACTGTGGCTCTCATTGAAATTTAGAGAGATTAGCCAACTCTTGTATAACTGTAGATATTTTAGCATAATGGAAAACTGCCTGGACGTTTGCATAATGTTGGTCACAAGTCCCATTTTTAACTTTTAATTTTTGTTTTAGGGTTCTAGTGTCCAATTGAGGACTTATTACATTAATCAGTTGAAAGCAGATGAGTTTTGAGCTTCTAGTGTGCCCTCTCCCCGTTAATCGACCTGGTAGCCAGTGTGCTGCCTCCTGACTCCCAACAACCTCTGTCACTTCCTCCCCTAGTTGTGTCCAAATCTCCCAATCCCACCTTTGTGCTCATGGGAGCTGTGATCAGAGCCCACTGATGAGTGAGAACAGGAAGAATTCAGTTCTTTGTTTATGTGACAGTTCACTTCATACTGTGGACTCCAGCTGCATCCAAAGGAGGTGACTTTGTTTTCTTTAAGGCTGCATAATATTTCATCATGTATATGTACAATATTTTCTTTATCCAGTGCACTTTCTGCAGATATCTTGGTTTATTTTTTTCATGTTTTTGCTATTATGAAGAGTGCTGCAATGAACATGCATGTGCAGGCATTTTTTTGGTAGAGCGATTTATGTTCCTTTGGCTATACTCCCAGTAGAGGGATTTCTAGTTTATATAGAAGCTCGATTCCTTGTTCTTTGAGAAATCGCCTTACGACATCCAGAATGGTTGAACTAGTTTACTTTCCTACCAACACTGTAGAAACAGTCTCTTTTCTCCACAGTCTTGTCAATACCTGTTTCTGACTTTTTAATGTTAGATTTTCTTAATGCTATTAGGTGATATCTCATTGTCGTTGTGATTTGCATTTTTCTGATGAGTAGTGAGGCTGAACTTCTTTCCAGTGCTAGTTGGCTGCTTGAATGTCTTCCTTTGAAAAGTGTCTGTTCTTGTCCTTTGGTCACTTTTTAATAAGGTTGTTTTACCCCCTCATTTTGTTTGAATATTTTGTAGGTTGTGGATGTTAGACCTTTGTCAGATGCATAACTTGCAAATGTTTTTTTTTTTCCCATTCTTTGGTTTGTGTCTTTATTCTTTTTTTCTTTTTCATTTTAACTTATTTTTATTATAAAGATGTGGGGTACAATTCAGGGTCAGCTATACAAACATTGATTATGCAGGTACCCTTGTTGATGAGGTATGCCCCTCACTCCCCTAGCAGTTTCCCTCAACTGCCTATTCTACCCCTCCTCCTGACAGTTCCCAATTACTGCCAAATGCTTTATTATAGTATTGTAATTTTTCAAGGTCCACTTATGAGTGAGAACATTTGGTACTGTTCTTTGTTTCTGTGATAGATGACTGAGTATGATAGACTACAAATTCAACCAAGTTGCTGTGAAGTCCATATATTTGTGCTTCTTTATGGCTGCATAATATTCCATTGCGTATATGTACCAAATTTTCTTTATCCAGTCTAGCTTCGATGGACAACATGGTTCGTTCCATGTTTTTGCTATCGCAAATCGAGCTGCAACAGACATTCATGTGCAGGTAATTTTTGTAGAATGATTTGAGTTCCTCTGGGCATATTCCCAATAGGAGAATTGCTGGGTTATATGGAAGGTCAATCTCTTGTTTTTTCAGAAATTGCCACACTGTCTTCCAAGGAGGTTGCACTAGTTTGCATTCCCACCCTCAGGGTAGAATCTTTCCTTTTTCTCCACATCCTTGCCAGCATCTGTCATTGTTTGTTTTATTAATGACAGCCATTCTTACTGGGGCTAGGTGGTACCTCAATGTGCTTTTGATTTGCATTTCTCTGATGGTGAATGAGACTGAGCACTTTCCTGTGTTGTTGGCTGCCCATATATCTCCATCTAGAAGTGTCTATTCATGTCTTTTGCCCACTTTTTAAAGGGCTGTTTTGTTTTTTTTCCTTTCCGTGTGTTTGATTTTAAGATAGACAAGTGGTATCTTATCAAACGAATGAGCTTCTGCAAAGCAAAAGAAACCATCAAGAGAGCATGGAGACAGCCCACAGATTGGGAAAAAAATATTTGCCAACTCTATACATGACAAAGGTCTAACACCTAGGATCTACCAGGAGTCTTGATTCTCTTGATTGTTTCTTTTACTGTACAAAAACTTTTCCATTTTATAAAGTCCAACCTTTCAAACTCTGCTTTTGTTGCATTTGCTTTTAGGACTTGCCCATGAATTCACTGCCTACTCTGATGGCCAGGAAAGTAAAATCTCTATGTTTTCTTCTAATATTCCTACAGTTTGATGTTTCTCATTTAAATTCTTGCTCAATTTTGAGTTAATGTTTCCATATAGTAATAAGTAGGAGTCCAGTGTTTCATTCTTCTGCATGTGACTGGTCGGTTGTCTCAGCACCATTTGCTGAATAGGATTTCCTTTACCAATGTTTGTTTTTGGCAGCTTTGTCAAAAATAAGTTGGCTAAGGGTTTGTTGTCTTATTTCTGCATTCTCTGTCCTGTTCTATTGGTCTATGTGCCCATTCCTGTACAGGATACCACACTGTATTGGTTACTATAACCTTATCATAACATTTTAAGTGTGAAAGTGTTTTGTTTCCTGCTTTGTTCTTTTTGCTGAGGACTGCTTTACTGTTCAGTCTCTCCTTTCCTTCCGTATAAATTTCTGTATTGCCTTTCCTAGGTGTTAGAAAAAGGATGTTGGCAATTTAATCAAGATTACATCAAATCTGTAGTTTACCTTAGGTAGAATGGACATCTTGATGATACAGATTATTCCAAATCATGAGCATGGGTTTTCTTTTCCCATTCATATACGTCGTCCAAGATTTCCTTGACCATATTTTAGAGTTCTCACTGTAAACGTCCTTCACTTTTTTAGTTAGGTGGCTCCAAAGGTATTTTTATGTTGTTGGCTATTTTTAATGGAATTGTGGTTTTTATTTAAATCCTACTATTTCTTTATTTTCTTTATTTTTTTATATAAAGATGTGGTATACAATTCAGGGTTATGTATACAAATGTTGATTATGCAGGTACCTTGTTGATGAGTTATGCCCCTCCCTCCCCTAGCAGTTCCCCACAACTGCAAATCCCATCCCCATCCTCTGTCAGTTTCTCACTATTGCCAATCACTTTCTTATAGTATTATACTTGTTCAAAGTCCACTTTTGATTGAGAACACATGGTACTCTCTTCTTTATTTCTGTGATAGATCATTGAGTATGATCACCTCTAAATCCATCCAAGTTGCTGCAAAGTTCATATGTTTGTAAATCTTTATGACTGTATAACATTCCATTGTGTATAAGTACCATATTTTAAAAAATCCAGTCCACCTTTGATGAGCAACATGTTTGGTTCCATGTTTTTGTTATTGTGAATACTGCTGGAGCAAACATACATGTGTAGGTATCTCTTTGGTAAAATAATTTGAGTTCCTCTTGGTATATTCCCAATAGGGGAAATGCTGAGTCATATGGAAGGTCAATTTCTACTTCTTTCAGATACTGCCACACTGTCTTTCAAAGAAGTTGCACGAGTTTGCATTCCCACCAGCAGTGTATAATTCAATGCAATACACATTAAGTTACCAACATCATTCTTCTCAGAATTGGAAATGACAATATAGAAATTCATGTGGAAACATAAACAACCAGGAATAGCCAAAACAATCCTAGCAAAAGAAACAAAGTAGGAGGTACCACACTTCCAGACTTCAAACTTTACTATAAGGCCACAGTAAACAAAAATAACCTGGTATTGGTACAAGAACAGGCACGTAGACCAATGAAACAGGATAGAGATTCCGGAAGCAAAGCTTCAATTACTCCACCAAATCATCTTGACAAACCCTCCAACAACAACCACTAGGGAGAGGCGGACCTATTCCGTAAATGTGCTGGGAAAACTGGCTAATCACACACAGAAGACTGAAACAGGACCCTACCTATCACCCACACTCAAAAATTAACCCCAAGTGCATCAAAGACTTAAATGTAAAACTTCAAACTATAAGAATCTTAGAAAACTCAGGAGACGCCCTTTTGGAAATTGGAACTTGCAACCAATATCTATTTAGAATCCTAAATGCCCATATCTTAAGAAATAAGACAGATAAATGAGAGCTCATCAAGCAAACGAGCTTATGAAAAGGAAAAAAAACCATCAAGGGAGCAGGGAGACAAAATGGGAAAAAATATTTACCAACTATACACCTGACAAAGGCCTTACATCTGTGATCTACAAGGAACTCAATGGAGCAGAAAGGAAAAAATAAAAAACAAACAAACAACCACATTACAAAGTGGGGAAGGGACATGAATAGACACTTCTGAGAAGAAACCATATGGGCAACCAACAGACACGTGAAAAAGTCCTCAGCCTCACTCATCATCAGAGAAATGCAAATCAAACCACACTGAAATACCGACCGACCCATTAGAATGGCCATCATTAATAAAGCAAACAACAACAGATGCTGGCGAGGATGTGGAGAAAAACCCTAATATTTCTTAATTCCGTTCCTCCCTAGGCAGCTCTGTTAGTTTCTGCTCAATTCCTGTTAGATTGCAGTAGTCCACATTGTCATCTTGTGGCCATGAGTGTTGTTGCATCATTGTTTTTAATGCACTATCTCCAGAGATGCTGAGAAGTGTGTGCAGAATCATTTGGGAAAACAAAACAGACATACTATTATGAGGGTTATAAGATCATCTCCCTTACACTCTATAGAGGGAAGAGCTGATTCTGAAATCAGCAGAAGAGTGCTAGGAGATAAGAACACACTGTTGTAAAATAGTATCTTGAAGAAGCTGCTTGGGGACTATGGATACATGACTTTTTTGTCTATTGTCATCTGTGACAAGCACATGAGCCATTTCTATGCTGAGGTGTTTTTTTTTTTTTTCTTGTAACTCTCATTTCTCATTGGGTTCCCAAGGACCAACGTACACCCCTTCCTTGTTGAGCATGCACTAAAATCCCACAGTAATTGGCACAGGCCACTCTCACAACCTCACCATGTGCCCTCTAACATTTTAAATTTTCATTCAACTAGACCAAGTCAGGTGTGCGTAAGAAACATAAAGGAGTTCCTTCTTCTAAGATGTGCAAAGTGACTGCTTTTAATATTACTGCTGCTTCTTTCACTGCCTTGGTTATATATAAACAGAAAGATGCAAAACTGAAATGATTTCTGCATGTAATTTAACTACAAAAACTCTCCTAAATTCAAAACAAAAATGCACCACAAAGGAATTGTTCTTCTATTTGGTGAGATTGCAGAATAAAACAAAAAAGTAGTGAAAATTTTGTCAAATATTTGAAAGGCGCCTCGGAAGCCCATTTTTCCTTACAGAGATATCATTCAGGCCTCATCTACCTTTGAAAGACAGAGCCAGAATCATGTCCCATAACTGGATAAGAAAGTCCTGCTGCAGCCTGTGGGGAGCTTGAGAAAAAGGAGTCTGGTGACTGTGTCCCAGGGCAGGTGATCCTCTGGAAATGTGCACATCCTCCATGGACTGAGATGGAGAAGGACAGTATTGTGTCTTAAAGAGGAGGATATTTAATGTGTATGATACTACTGACGGCGCAGCAAAAACTAGATCCCAGTTCATTCCTGCCTGGTGTGGAGCTGCCTAGTTTCCAACGCAAATTAGTCCTTGCCCCAGGTTCTGTCTGCACCACAGAACAGTATGGATGTCATTGACTCCCAGTCCAGAGTTGCTGCTTGTCCCATCTCTGTGCATTGTGACTCCAGCATCTGTATATTCCACACAAAGATTATAGTTGGTAAGTAAAGGCCTTGTTCCATGTTGCTTTGAACTAAATTTGCTACTGTCCAGGACTGACATGCTCTAGGGAGACTCAGACCACAGTGCCAGGGAACCTGGGAGTTACATAGAAGTCAGCTCAGTTAAGTCCCTTTTAATGGGAGATTGTGGGATCATGAGCAGAGCTGAGGTGTATTCTGAGATCTCTTGGCCCCACAAGACGTGGACTAATTGGTACATCACTGTCTTCAAACACTCCAGTGGTGTGATGGCAAATCAAATGTCTGGAATCAGAGAAATGCCTGGTATCATTTACAGTATGCCCCCCAAAAGCTTGACTATTTTCAAGCTGTCACCGTGGCTTCACTGAACAGTGTTTGGGGAGAATTTGCCTACTTGGCTCTTGTGAGTTTCAACAGCTGACTCCGGTATATCTCCAGGCTCAGAAGATAAGCTTTCAATGTTATTTTTTTTTGTTTTGGTTTTGTTTTTCTTTTTTTTTCTTTTTGAGTTGGAACGTCACTCAGTCACCCAGGCTGGAGTGCAGTGGCACGCTCGTGGTCACCCCAGCATCGATCTGCTGGGCTCTGGTGATCCTTCTGCCTGAGCCCTCCAAAGTGCCTGTATTACAGATGCATGCTATCATGCCAGGCTAATTTTTCGATTTATTGTAGAGATGAGTTCTCGCCAGGTTTCTGGAGCTGATGTTGAACCCATGGTCTCAGGCAGTCCACTCAACTTGGCCTCACAAAGTATGGGAATTACAGGCTGAGTTATTGAGCCCAGGCCTCAATTTTCTTCAATGCTTAATACCTAATCCCCTAATGTAAGGTTCTAGCACCTATATGTAGCACAACTCATTACTTTTTGATAGGATCAGAGAGTATGACTCTGGTACTTGGAATGGACAAAAGGACATTTTTCCAGAAAAAGGGTTGCAGAGTCCTCGAAGCTGCTGAGACCACCGAGTAAAGAGTTATGCTGACAGGTTTGTGAGCTCCTAGCCTTTGACTTCAAATAATGTCACTGAAGTGTCTCTTTTCTTTACATTGAGAAGATGAGATAAGTTGATTAGAGCAGGGATCCTATCACTTCTTAATTGGTCATAGGCACAGTCTTTGCTGCTTTCACCAGGAAGCTCAGGGACCATGTAGATGAAGTTGACTAAAAGTTGGAGACATGTTCTAAGAAGGAAGTACTTGAAAAAGTTTCCCAAGGACAGGCAGATGCATTTGTGCCATTATCTCATTCACTCTTAGGAGACAAAAAATCTGAGCAAAGAGTGATTTGATGTTGCCATGCATGTGCACGTACACACACACTCACAAATGGGTATACAAATGCAATGTCTGTACTCTCACAATTTCTGATAAATGGATTTTCGGGGACTATGGTTCAGCTCCTAGCTATAGGACATGCAGCACCTCTATCATGGTCTCCCACATTCCATCCTTATCTTGGAGGAGTGGGCTGTCTCTGAGGACTCCCAGAGATCTGTTATCTATCATCATATCACCTCTGACCAGGGCTTGAAATGTTATACATACCTATTGTAGTTTCAACTACAGAGGGGTAGAAGTTATTACAAAATATATAAATTATTCATATTTATAATAAGTAATATAAAATATATACAAAATATCATAAAATGCAAAGAATGTATTATAATCAAGAAAATACTCCATCTTCCTGAGTTGAAGACTGTAGTTAAATTATTTCAATTCCAAACTCTATAGTAGCAATTACCACAGGTACAAGGGTTGGGTCAGAGGTGGGGAGCTGGGGAGATGTTGGTTTTCAAAAGATGCCAACTTTTACTTAAATAAGAGAAATAACTTGAGAGATCTTTTGTTCAAGATATCTATACTTAATAGCAATGTATTGTGTTCCTGAAAATTGTTAAGACAGTACATTTGATATATTCCCATCAATGAAAATGATAAATATTTGAGGCAATACTTAGATTAATTAGTTCACTTTGGTTATTGGACAAAATATATACATTTCAAAATGCATGTTGTATACTATAAATATTCCATTGGTGCAAACTTAATTGTGGTTTTTGTATTGTTGGAATTTGCCATTTGATATTGGAATGTATTCTTATACAAAGGTTAGGGGGGAGAGGACAAAGCATCCATAAGTGTTCCTGACCTAATCTAGGTTAAGTGAGGTCTAATGTGAGGGCCAAAACTTTACCTATACCTAAACCACTTATGCACACAACACTGACTTCCACCACAGAAATTTAAAATAAAATTAAAATATACAAATAAATATATGTGGTTATGGTATACATCATTTTAATGTGCATTTCTCACTTTATATTTTTTGCTAATGACATATTACTTGCTGTTTATTTTATATTTATTGTAGATTATGGAAATGATTTAGGACAAAAAAAATTAGAGGGATTTTCTTATTTGAGTTCGAAATGGGTCATAAAGTAGTGGAGACAACTCGCGACTTAAACAATACATTTGGTCCAGGAATTTTCAAAGAACCATACTTTGCAGTAGTGGTTCAAAAAGTTTTGCAAAGGAGACGAGAGACTTGAAGATGAGGAGTGTAGAGGCCGACCACTGAAAATTGTTAATGAGGTCAGCCAGTTTTCCAAGCACCATTTGCTGAATAGATTGACCTCTCCCCAGTGATAGGTGGTGGAGGCTTTGTTGAAGATGAGTTGATTGAGAAATTGAGGTTTTGTTTCTGGAATCTCAATCTCCATGTCTGACAAAGACCTAACATCTAGGATCTACAAAGAACTCAAACGTGCTGAAAAGAACAAAAACAAACAACCGCATTACAAAGTGGGCAAAAGACATAAACAGACACTTCCCAAATGAAGACATACAAGCGACCAACAGATATATGAAGAATTGTACACCCTCACTAGTCATCAAGGAAATGCAAATTAAAACTGCACTGAGATACTACCTAACACCAGTCAGAATGGTCATTATCAGTAACTCAAAAAATAACAGATGCTGGAGAGGATGTGGTGAAAAGGGAACACTTCTACACTGTTGGTGGGAGTGTAAACTAGTGCAGCCTCAGTGGAAATCAGAGTCGCGATTCCTAAAAGCTCTAAAAATCGACCTTCCCTATGACTCTGCAATCCCCCTAATGGGAATATACCCTGAAGAACACAAATCATTCTATAAAAAAGATACCTCCACACGTATGTTTATCGCAGCATTGTTCACAATAGCAAGATCATGGAACCAACATGCTGTCCATAAAAAGAGGATTGGATTTTTAAAAGTGGTACATATACGCAATGTAATGTTACGCAGTCATTAAAAGAACAAAATCATGAATTTCGCATCAACTGGGATATAATTAGAGTTTATAATACTGAGTGATCTCTCACAGAAACAAAGACCTGAGTATCACATGTTCTCACTCATGGTGAACCTTGAGCAACTATTGTAATACTATAAGAAAAGGATTCACAGTGGTGGGAAACGATTTGGGGGAGGGAAAGAGAGGTGGGATTAACGGTAGGCAGTATCCATCTGGGGGCTGGAGGCGCACTTCATCAACAAGGGTACCTACACAATGTATATTTGTAAACCTAACCCCTGACTGTACCCCACAAATTTAAAATATAAAGTATCTATTAGAAAAAAAAGAAAAGAAAACTGATAGTGACCAACTGAGGGCAATCATCAAAGCAGATCCTCTTATAACTACAGGAGTATTTGCCGTAAAACTCAGCATCAACCATTGTATGGTATTTGGGCATTTGAAACAAATAGGAAAGGTTACAAAGCTCGATAAATGAGTGCCTTGTGACCGGCCCCCCCCAAAATCATGGTTTTGAAGTGTCATCTTCTCTTATTTTACACAGCAACAATGAACAAATTTCTCGAACAGATTGTGATGTGTGACAAAGAGTGGATAATGTATGCCAACCAGTGATGACCAGCTCAGTTACTGGACTGAGAAGACTCTCCAAAGCACTTGCCAAAGCCACACTTGCAGCAAAAAGAAAAACTCATGAAAGCTTTTGGGAGGTCTGCTGCCGCTGATCCACTACAGCTTTCTGAATCCCAGCAAAACTATTATATTTGGGAAGTGTGCTCAGAAAATTGGTGATATGTTCTGAAAACTGCAATGCCTGCAGCTGTTTTTGGTCCACAAGAAGCCTCATTCTTCTCCACAACAAGGCCCAAAGTGCATGTATCACAACTAATGCTTCAAAAGTTGAACAAATTCGGCTACAAAGTTTGCCTCATTCACCTTATTCAGGTGACCACTTACCAAACAACTAATGCTTCTTCAAGCTTCTGGACAACTATTTGCAGGGAAAAGACTTCCACAACAAGCAGGATGCAGGAAATGCTTTCCAAAAGTTCATTGATCCCATAGTATGGAATTTTATACTGCAGGAATAAACAGACTTATTTCTCACTGGAAAAAAAATGTGTAGAGTATAATTGTTCCTATTTTTAATAATAGGATGTGTTGGAGCCTAATTATAGAGATTTAAAATTCATGGTCCAAAGCACAATTACTTTTGCAATAACCTAATATGTACAATTTTTTTTTTTTCCTGAACACACAGAGTCTAGAAGCATGATATCCTCAGGGAATACATCTGGAACTGGAGTGGTGGGGAACACCGGCTTCATTCCATCAAGATGGGAGCAGGGGCAAGTGGAAACAAATAAACAAGTTGCTTAAACCAGGCAGAGGAAGGAAGGATTGTTATTGTCATGATTGTTTTTATGAAGCAATTACCATGTAAAAAACAAAGATCTTTACTTCAAAAAGGAAGATGGGTTAGACATTACGTTGTAGAGAACATCCAATGTGACAAGGACATAAGAAGCATCAGATGAAAGAATATGGCTGATGACAGAGCCTCAGACCTTCCAGATTCCAGATACCATCAACAAATGTAGGAAAGTGGCGTGATCACTTCCCATGACCTCAGCTTCTGTTTGTGGGCAGCAACTCTCAAATCCTACAGAAGTCTGCCTGTCCAACCCTGAAGATCAAGACAACCAGTCCTTTCCTTGGGTATGGAGCTGGCTCTGAGGACTCTTACAACCCAGTGTTTCATGATTGTTCCCACCACACCCATTTATAACTACAGTATTTCAGGAGTGAATCTGTGCCCTCCCCTCTACCCAAAGCACAGTAAAGTCCAAATCACTCTCCCCTGGGGAGTGAAGAGCTAAGAGAGGTATCTGTTAAAAGTCTCTAAGCTGCAAAGTAAGACACGAATGAGGTTTGTGAGTTGAAAGAAGGTGACTGTGCCACACCATGGCTACATTGCTAGCACAGAGATACACAGCCGAGATCCTCTGCTATGTGCCCTCAATGTTCAGAATGGAGAAGGAACACGATAGCCTTGCTGCAGAGAATTGATCACTAGGCATCCCTGAGCTCTCTACTGCATTGTTATTTTGGAAGCAAATCAGAAACTCTGGACCCTGACCTAAGATATGTCCATAAAAATTAAGGGTGACATGACCAGAAATGATGACACCTGATTGCTACATTCTATCCTCTCTCTGTGACTTTGTGCTTAGGAGGCTGAGGGACTGAAGAATCTGTGTGAACTGTGAAGACAGAAGTTGGGAAGAGAACAGGGAACACAATTGCACTCACTGCTCACACACTCACAATCATAGACCAGGCACATACATACATTCACCCACACAGGTACACAACTAAGGACTTACCTGCTTCCAGGAGGCAGAGGACCACCCAGCAAAGTAGCCTGGTAACTATGGCACGGTCAGGGAACAAACAGGTTTACTGGATCAGGTCCTTGTGAGCAGCAGCAGAGGGGGAAGGATGTCCTTGTCCCCACATGGCATTTCTCACAGTGATGTCACTTCCTCTCTCAATGCACTGGACCTCAGAAACACAGATTTACATTGGAAGACACTTGAATGACTGATTTCAATATCTCTAAGTTCTTTTCTAACAAAATCAATGCATGAGTCATTGCTTCAGCTCTAGTGCTGTCCAGATCCAGAGACCTCACACTGTGTCTCCATGTTTATCTTCTCCCATAGTTGCTCCTCTGTCTGTCTAAAATATTTACTAGATTATGTCAACAGCACCTCCATCACAAAACACCAAGGGTAAGCCCATTGCTTTTCTGAGATCAGATTCTCCAGTGGTCTTCCTACCTTTGCCCCATTCCAATCTCATTATCGCAACCACACGTGCTCAACAAGATGTCACATTAAATGGTTCCCTTGTATGCTGCATCTCATGCTTTTCTTCTGGAAACATTTCCCTTCTTTGTTAACTATAATTCGGTATAGATACCTTGGTGGCAAACTCACAGAATTGGTTTTTGTTTCTTTTCTTTCCCTTCTGTAAATATTTGTTCATCGATCCCAATTCAAATAAACATTTACTATAATTAGGCTTAATGGTATTTTTTATCCCATCTTTTCTTTTATGGTTCTTTTCAGTCAGTTCCACTGCGAGATACCTTACCTCTCTCACTACTTTAAAATGTTCTCTCTGTCACCCATGATCAGTCATTTCACTATCACTTGACTATATGTCTTGACATTCACATGGACCCCTGAAACCGCTGATTTAGCTTTGCAAGCACCTCTGGAAATTGTTCAGCTAACATCATATACAATATCACCTGATATTATTTTCCCATTTCCTCTTTCAGAAACTTCCATTACTGAGAGAAAAAGAAAAATTCTCATAAAATTTTCTAGAATCAAATATACTAGAAAACTCCATGTTTTTCTTCCCTGTCCCATAAGTAGTTCTTCACACTCAGTTTTCTGTGTTATATTCTATGATTCTTCAGATCTGCCTCCAATATTATTAATAAACTCTGTAGAAGCATCCAAACTCTTATTATTATTTTTTTTTAGTTGGAGTCTCACTCTGTCACCCAGACTGGAGTGCAGTGGCCGCTCCCGGCCACCGCAGCCTCGACCTGCTGGGCTCCAGCAATCCTTCTGCCTCAGCCTTCCAAGTAGCCAGAATTACTAGCATGCGCTACCACGCCCGGCTGATTTTTTGATTTATTGTAGAGATGAGGTCTCGCTGCCCAGGCGGGTCTCGAACACGCGGGCTCAGGCAATCCACTCACCTCAGCCTCCCAAAGGCGTGGGATTACAGGCTGAGCCACCAAGCCTGGTCCAATCTCTTATTTAACTTTCAATTTTGCTTTTGTGATAAACTTAACCATTTCTAGATAGATCATTTTAATGTTGCCTATGGTTTCTCATGGTCTCTTTTTTTGTTCATGTTTTAATTCTCTTATTCACTTAAATACAGCTCCTCAAAATTTCATTTTTAATTAAAACAAGATGTCATATCTTTGGGACATCCATTTCAATTGTTTATTGTTTCGGCTCATTTTTCCTTATTGGTTTTTGTTTTACTATATTCAATCCTGGGTATAAATTTTTCTGATATTAATATGTTGAATTCTGTAGAGGCCTGGACCAAGAATGCAGAACGTCAAGATCCCTCAACTCTTCTTGTGGTCTCCAGACTAACACTGAAAAGTGTGGACCAGGAATTGTCTGCTGGACTCTGCCCTGCCACATATATCTAAGTTTTTATAGGTTCCTAGGGTCAGATCATGCTTTCTGGACACACAATGTGTAGGCTTAGAACAGAATTTTGATTTTCTATTTCTTTTTAATCATGCTGCTTCCATATATTAGAGCCTATAAATTTGTGTAGTCATGACATTTTCTTCCTATTATTGCAAGTAAAAATATACAATACCATATACTAATTAAATTTAATAATTTTAAATTCTGTAAATACCATTCATTTGTCTTTTCTATTCTCAACACCCAAATATCAAAATAGCACACTATACTTGTACATTTCACATTCGTCAGGTTAAGTAACATGCCATAATGTAAACTACAATGTCCCATACCGACAAAGTGTGTTATAAAAGTGAACGATCCTGAGATTTTTCAACAAGCTAGTCCTCTTTTTAAAGCCCAGGGCAGTTCATCTAAGGCAGAGATCTCATTAACTCTCATATATTCTTGACCCTGACCTGGGTCACTTGGAACTGAAATACGAAAGTCACTAGGACCCAGATTCTTAGAGTCAAAGAACTGTTCCACCATCGTCCTACCAGTTTATAATGATAATATCTAAAATGCACTCAGTACAAATTTATCCGAAACAAAATAAATATTTTTACTTTGAAATCATATGTTCTCCCTTGAGTAGACAAAAAGGTGCATTAATCTTGGATGAAATCTGCCTGGTAGACTTAGACAGGAAAAGACATAGATTTTTGTTGTCAAGACAAAATATCCAGTGTTGGGTTAATGTGTTGCAAAAAAAAGCTGGTATCTGATTTATTTTCCATGTTCTTAGAAGTTGATGAAAATTGATATTCTGGATCCACAGCTGATTTGTAGGGGAGAATGGTCAGAGGTGTCTTAATAGAAATTGAATGTGGTTAGATAACATTGTCCTAGGAAATCATCCTTCAATCTTCTTAGACATGTTTTGAGACCTTTTCCCTTCTGTGCTTTTTCTTCTTTGGGGCCAAGTCAACACAAGGGAGGAGGCACTTCTATAGCACTGTATGCTAAGCATCATCAGAGAAATGCAAACAAATCCATCAACTCTGAGAACTTCACTCTGGAATTTGGGTCAAGTCAGTGAGTTGATCAACTATAAATTTATGAAGCATATTCTCATATGATAGCACCAAAAAGGAAAGCAAAACTTTTGTCAGAATAACAGAATTGGGTCCACGAATGCTGCTAGAGATGAGATTACCTCCTACTGCCTTTACACTGACATGGGTCCTGATATCCACAGAACCTTGGCAGGAAGGAAGCTTGGGAAGAAGAATGTAGAAGCAGAAAGCAAAGCCCTGCCTGTGGGTTGGAAGAGACCGAAGTCACAGTTTTGAAAGAAAAGGGAGTAGTCAAGGCTTGGAAAATCTAGAGCAGAAGCACCTAAGTTGTTTCCACATTCAATTAGGCCCCAAATGTGTCCTCAGAAGAGAAGTCTAGAGACCGTGGCGGGAGGAGACAGGTGCGTGACCAGAGGACTCAATCTGGGAGTATCGATCCTGTGTTAGATTGTGCGAAGTCAACTTAAGGCAGGCTAGAAACTTCATGTATCACAAATCTTTGGGATTCTGCTGTATAGTTTAGCCAAAAAGGTTTTCACATGAAATTAGAAGATTCTAGAAAACAGTCACTACTCCACTTGGAAATCGATTGCAGTCAGACAGTGCGAGGCAGTGAACCACAGATACACTGGTGGTCAACAGACTTGGGGGTCCTGTCCCTTGTACACCTCCTGTCTAGTTTATCTTCCCAAATATAGGTCAAAGAAGTCAGGCCACTTCATGTGCTTAGCAGTGCACCTAATGAAGTGGCCCCACTTACTGGCCACACCTTCCGTCAATCCAGTGCCTATGAACTTCCCCTTTCCTCCCCATTCATGGTTCTATGGGTGGCCTGACATACTCTGATCCTCTTAAGCTCCTGCCACAGAACCAGTCCTGCATCCAAGCCACAGGAATCCTAGATGATGTATATCTCTCTAATGCATGTCTGCTCCATTCTACGTTTCTTCTTTCTCAACTTCTCCCACTTATATAAGGTTCAATTACTATTGCAAATCCCACGTGTCAAGAATACTTTTAGTGGCTTGCTTTTATTGATGAAAACTAATAATTTTTAGTGCCAGAAATGGTTCCAAAAATAAAAATCTGTCCATGGATTTCTGAATGGGTCTCCTCTCTGTCTAGATTTATTTGGGTCAAATCTCTTGAAGAAGAATACAAATACCTGTAGGAAGTCTGTAGGAAGTCAGCCAGAAGAGGAAGGCTTGATACAGGTGAGCCCATCTATGCAAGATGTTTCTCATGAACTTCTAGGACCTACCTGAGTCCAAAAGTCAAAGGGGTAAAATTTCTTAGTTATTATGAGATCTCTGCTGGAGGAAAGAGGAGCCATGTGTTCCAGTTAATGTTTCATCTATTCACTCATTGTTCACTCTTTCGGTCAATCACCCATTCATTTTCTGTAAATTAGGCATTCTCCTAGTGCCAGGCCCTAATGCTGGTACAAACGACAGGCACAGACAAAATATCATGGAGTTTAAAATTTAATTGACTGAGAAAATAAATACACAAGATTGGAAAATTCCAACATTGCTAATTCTACTGACTAATAAACACATGATACTTTGAGAGCAATTGACTTCAGCTGGGACAATGGGAATGGCTTCCTTCAAGAGGGGGAAAATGGTGAGATGAAAGGCACAGGTAGAAATTAGCTGCTAGAAGAAGGAAAGATGCATGCCTGGGTCAAGAAAATGACCTTTGAACTCCCTGTGAAGGGAAGTCATGTGGCACAGATGAGAAACTCACAGCCTGTCTGGAGGTGAAAGTGGTAGAGATTGAGGGAAGAGAGATCCTGCAGGACCTTGTGAGTGACAGCCCATCCGGGAAGCCAGTCTGAAGGACATGAGGGTTGGAACTAGGGACGAATCTTGGGGAGATAAAGCAACATGGTACCCGGGGGAGAAGGAGTCCAAATATATCTGAAATTCAATTCATGTTTCATCCTGGAGATCTTCAACTTAGGTGGATGACAAGGAAAGTCACAGCCGGGAAAACCCTGTCCCTCCCCAAGAGGACAGCTCAGAGATGACACCAGAGAGCAACCATGTAGACACCATCTTCTGATGTCCTCGGATCCACTCAGGCCTGGTTGAGAATGCCTGCAAATGCACCAGACATGAGCAAAGTTCACATTATCCAGCTCCACAGCACTGTGAGTTTATAGGTCCAGAGAACACAGTCAAGAGCATTGCTGAGCTATAAGTGGGGTAGGGGCAGTACCTTCCCTGCCTTTATGTGCAGCTGGTCATGCAGCATTGAGAAGCAAGTGCTGGCACAAAAATACACAGATTTCTGAGAGAGTTAGCCCACTCCAGTGTGAGAAGGAAGTTATCTGTACTTGATCTGGATACACGGTTGCCATCAGGGACCTCTCCTTTGCTAGTGGTATCAGCAACAATTGAGTAATGGTTCAGCTTCAGGCCCAGTCCTTGGTCGTGTTGCTTCCAGTACAAGCCATCAGGGTTCACATCCTGGGCACATGTCAGTCTCACACTCTGTCTTCATGCCAGAACCTGGAACTTTGGGGTTTGAATAGTGCCAGCATTCCCTGGACCTGTAGTAAAAGAGAAAAAAGCCAGAGCCCCAGATCTAGTGGAGAGTCTGGTACTGGTTTGCAAACCATGTGCGGGCCCTGTCCAAGACTTACCTGCTCAGAGGAGACAAAACACCACAGGGCACAACTAGCCAATACTCATGGCAGGGTCAGGATATGAGAGAGGGTCCTTGATGTATATGCACTCATGTCAGGAAACAGTGCTCTCTAGCAGTCATCGGAGACCTCCTTCTCTCTGACTTGCCCTCAGAATCTTCTTGTCAGTAGGAGCCATGCTCCTTGTCCGAGGATCAAATCCAAATGAACACACAAAGGAGCATCTTTGAAAGAGACGAATTCATTCATCTAAATAGAGCAAGTTTTACAATTTTTTAAAACTTTTTGTAAGTTCATTATACTTTATTCCTGTGATACTATAATTCCTCAATAATATACTTGTTTTAGTTATTTAAATATTTTTGAGATTGAGAATCTTAGAGACTTTTAATACTTCTGTGTCCCAAATACGCGTTCAAAGTATCCTTCCCTAATTTGCTTAAGTGGTCTCAATCCTGTTAACATCCTTCAGTCTATATTGATTCTTTCTGGCATAAATTTCCAAGTCCTGGGACAGCTCTTCAGAATATGAGCAATTGTTAGCTCTGTTTTCAGTGAATTCACTGACAGATGGGACACCTGACAAATGCAGCCAGAGACTTACCTATTTACCCAGAGTACTTGGCTTCCATGTTTGGGCCAAGGCCGCAAGGGCAGAACCACCTTAGGCTGGTGAATGCCCTCACCTTGTGTAGGTAATGGCTGCCCAGTGCTGCAGATAACATATTGGCCAAGGGGTGCTGAAGTGTGAGGGACTTGGGAGAGGGAGCAGATTCCAGGTGAGGAAAAGTTTCTGATTTTATTTGAGACATCATAATTCATGGCAAACACCCCTCATGCACGATGCCTGCCATTAGTTTATTAGTAAATAAAAGAACCTGAAAGACTTAGCTTGTTGCCGAGAGCTCCACATTTAGAAAGACCCCAGACTTGGGTTAATGTTCAGTTTTTAGGACCTTCAAATTCATAACACTGTTTTCACAATGCACCCACCATAGTCATGTCACTTTTCCTGAGTACACAATTTTGTCTCAGATTGCGTTTATCACCTCATATGCTCTTCCCTTGAGCTCTGAGTCTCAGCATATATAGGGCTTAGGGAAAGGACACAGAAATGAAGTCAGAGCCATGGCCACACGGTGCTGTCACTTATAAGCAGGGATCCAGCAAGCCAAGTGTGGGTTTGGCATCTGTGCCCAGGACTCTTCTGGTCCAAGACGCCGAGGAATACATTACATAGGACACTGGTAGCCAGAGCAGGTGGCTTTTCTACCTCAAGGCTCAAGTTTTATGGTTTGACACTGGGGTCAAGGTCAGGAGAATCATTCTCCCTAAGATGTATCATCTTTCAATAAAGTATCACTGCTTGTGGTTTGCTTGACACTAGCACAATTGGCATGTGAACACAAATCCCAGCCCAATTCTGAAGGTTACTCAAAATAATTTCTTTAAAAATTTTTAATTTTTGTCAGAATATGACTACAAAATACTTTGAGTGGAAGAGATAACAAATCATGAAAAAGAATGCGCAAATTTTGCAGAAAAGGCCTCTACTAGCTGGAATGACCTTTGACTCTCATTTCATCACAAAATCTATCTTCTGATAATATTGTCGCTAATGGGGATCAGTTATCTTACATGGATTCACACTCTCCCCAAATCATAAATCTTTCCAGGATCGCCTCCTTCTCTTGAATATTTACCTATGTACTAAACAGGAAAAGTTTTGATGGTTAGAGGTTATAAATTTCCACTTAAAAAATCCACAAGAGAAACTAATCTGTAGTGATAGATGTATCACTGGGTTTCAAGGATAAAGAGAGGCATTGCATAGTGGCATGAGGGAATTCTGTGGGTGATGGAAATATTCTATATTTTAATCAGGTGTGGGTTATGTGGGTGTATACATATATATCGCTCAAGAGCTACTGTTTTGTTCCTTGAAAATGTGTAAAGCTTACTTCATATGATTTATATCTTAATTAATTTTATTTTTATATGTCTGAGAAGATATATTGGAGGTATGCATGGGATATTCTTTAATGATGATAAAGTACATATTTCATTAACTTCATGTAATGAATTAGCAGGCATATATGAATCCACTTCTGTGACTTCTGAGTCCTCAGCTTAAGATTCCTAGGCAAAATGGGTCCATATTTGCCTTTGCAAGGGTGGAGTTGTGGAAGAGGCTTTCTGAAATTAACAAAGGATATCCAGATATTAAGATTCCTGCCTTAGGTTAGGTTTGTTCACTTTTATATTTCATGTACAATTTTGTAGATGAGTGATGATTTTTATGCTCATTTTATAGATAAAATCTAAGCAAATCTAGCCTGTGAAATATTATTTTCAGTCCTTGATGATGTGGCGTTAGCATGGGAATCATGGCCAGGTGTCATGGATCCTAGGCAGAGTTCATTGTGTTCCCTGTTGTCTTCAGGATTAAATCATTTCTTTCTATAATTTCATGGAAGTAAGTAGGTCTGAGTAGGACGCCAGAAATATCATTCTTATTTTGAAGGTAAGCATCTTTCTTCATGAAAATGAATTGTAACATAGAACTGTAAACACAGGACTTAGTGACAGAGAGACCAGGGTTATAGTGCGAGCACTGCATCCTAAGATCTACCCACATAATATGGTCAAGTTATTTAACCTGTGAGCCAATTCCCTCATCAGTAAGATGAGAATAGCATTTGCATCTTAAGGTATTTCCTAATAGTTACATTTCTAAATAATCAAAATTTTGCAAATGCAGGGCTATTATTTGCTATATTGTAATAAATAATGCAATTGTTCTTTTCTGAATCTTATCCTAGGAACAGAAATGAACTGTGACCCTGCATTAGTGTGCTTAGTATTATTCAAGTGATCCTGTCATGCATGTAACAGATGGTCTCATGGAAACAGTGACATATTATATATTTAATACTCTAGGATTTCAATGTGGTATGCAGATACAAGTTAATATTATACATTATAATAGAAAAAATCCTGCTGGCAGTGACAACATGGATGGGCCTAGAGGACATTATGCTACTTGAGTAATCGAGGCACAGAATGACAATTCGTGCATGATTTTGTTTATGTGACATAACATAAATTTGCAAATCTGTGGAAATAAACTCTACAACATTGGTTTTCAAGGGTTGGGGAGTGAGAATGGGAGTTGATATCTATGGGCATAATTTTTTTTTTTTGAGTTGGAGTCTCACTCGGTCGCCCAGACTGGACTGCAGTGGCCGCCTCTGGTCACCGCAGCCTCGCCTGCTGGGCTCCGGCGATCCTTCCCCCTCAGCCTTCCAAGTAGCCGGAATTACAGGCATATGCTACCACTCCCGGCTGATTTTTTTTTTATTGTAGAGATGAGGTTTCGCTGCCCAGGCAGGTCTCAAACCCACGGGCTCAGGCAATCCACTCACCTCAGCCTCCCAAAGGCGCGGGATTACAGGCTGAGCCACCGAGCCCCGCTAAGCACATAAAATTTAAGTTAAGCAAGATAAGTCAGTTCTAGAGATTTGCTGTGCAATATTGGGACTCTAGATTATGATAATTTATTGTACAGTTAAAATGTATTAAGAGAATAGGTCTCATGACAAATGCTCTTACTACAATATTATAAAAAAGAAAAGCTTGCAAAAAAAGGGTCAGTAGCCAAAGAAGGAAAGTAAGGGTAAAAATTGGAATATTGCATAATTCAAACACTGAGTAAACTCCATTGAAGGAATAACAACAACTTAAAATGCAGACCTTAATAATGTAAAAAACAAATGAAACTTGCTTTGGTTTAAATTTGTTTTCTTATTTTGTTTCCATTTTCTATATTAAGTAATGCAGTCAAAAGTACAAAGAAGAGAGCCCAACAGTGCTTATTAAACAAACAATAAAATAAATTAACAAGCAAGGATAATCCTGGGTTGTCTTATCTCTTTTTTTAAAAACATATTTTTTAATTTTAAATTGTGGGGTATAGTTAAGGGTTAGATATACAAATATGCATTGGGCAGGTACCCTTGTTGTTGAAGTGTGCCCCCCATTCCCAGACAGATATTGACTACCATTAATTCCACCTCCCTTCCACTCCCTACCCCCCATAGTTTCCCACTACTGTCTATGCTTTTCTTACAGTATTACGATAGTTGTTCAAGGACCTCTTATGAGTGAGAACATGTGATACTCAGATCTTTGTTTCTGTGAGACATCACTCAGTACTATAAATCCCAGTTCCATTCAGCTTGCTGTGAAATTCATGATTTTGTTCTTTTTTATGGCTACATAATATTTCATTGTGTGTATGTACCACGTTTTTAAAATCCAGTCCTCTTTTGATGGACAGCATGGTTGGTTCCATGATCTTGCTACTGTGAACAATGCTGCACATCCGTGAGCAGGTATCTTTTTTATAGAGTGAACTGAGTTCTTCAGGGTATATTTTCAGTAGGGGGGTTGCGGGGTCATAAGGAAGGTCGATTTTTAGAGCTTTTAAGAATTGCTGCACTGATTTCCACAGAGGCTGCACTAGTTTACACTCCCACCAACAGTGTAGAAGTGTTCCCTTTTCACCACATCCTCTCCAGCATCTGTGATTTTTTGAGTTATTGATAATGACCATTCTGACTGGAGTTAGGTGATATCTCAGTGTAGTTTTAATTTGTATCTCCTTGATGATTAGTGAGGTTGAGCATTTCTTCATGTGTCT
>NW_007253068.1:459977-575584 GCF_000164805.1 Carlito syrichta
CTAGAGTTGGCAAATACTTTTTCCCAGTCTGTGGGCTGTCTCCCTGCTCTCTTGATGGTTTCTTTGTCTTTGCAGAAGCTTGTCAGTTTAATGAGGTTCCACTTTTCTACCTTATCTCTTATGGCCCGGGCGTTTCGTATTGTGTTCAGGAATTGGATGCCAGTTCCAATTCCCATAAGGGTGTGTCCTGCATTTTCTAAGGTTCTTATGGTTGGAGGCTTTACATTTAGATCTCTGATCCATTTTGAGTTAATTTTTTGTATGTTTTTTTCTTTTTGTCTCATGAGAGGTCACTTCAGGTATAGGAAGAATGAAATTTGCTGTAAAAACTTCCTTAAACTGCCAACATCACGCTCTCTTCCCTGACAGTTCGCCACTACTGCCATTCACTTTCTTTTAGCATTATAATTGTTCAAGATCCGTTTATGAGTGAGAACATATGGAACTCTTTTCTTTGTTTCTGGATAAATCACTGAGTATGAGAGACTCCAAATCCATCCAAGTTGCTGCAAAGTCCATGTATTTGTCCATCTTTATGGCTGCATAATATTCCATTGTGTATATGTACACATTTTTGTATCCAGACCAGCTTCGATGGGCAACACAGTTGGTTACATTTTTTTTTCTATTGTGAATAGAGCTGCAACAAACACACGTGTGCAATTATCTTTATTGTAGAATGATTTGAGTTCCTTTGGGTATATTTCCAATAGGGGAATTGCTGGGTCATATTGAAGGTCCATTTCTTTTTCTCTCAGACATCACCATACTGTCTTCCAAAGACGTTGTACTAGTTTGCATCCCACCAGAAGTTGAGGGAAACTGCTAGGGGAAGGAGGAACTTACCTCATCAACAATGGTACCTGCAAGATCAATGTTTACATACCTAACTTTGAAATGTGCCCCACATGTTTATAATAAATATTTAAAAAATAAATATAAAGAAATAAATGTGTGTGTGTGTGTGTGTGTGTGTGTATCTCCCAAGAGGCTATTGTATACACACACATAAATGCAAAAACATTTTCACTGGCTGTCTTACATGGAAATATTTTCTTGGAATATTGTAATCAACTTCTATACTTTACCACATACTATATTTTACTTATGAGATGAATGCATTATTCTGTACAACGTGTTTTATTAAATATAGAAAACACTAAAAAAAAACCTACAAGCTTCCCAATTCCTTTGTGGTGTTGCTGGAAAACCCTCTCAACTAACTCAGCCACTGTGAAAGAAAAAACATGGCCTCCTCCATAGTACACCTTGAGTGCCACAATTTTCACCTCTTTTTTGTAACAATGGAGAATGAATGGAAATGCTTTGACTGTAAGTCTTGTGTTCCTTGGGCTCATCAGGAAGAGTGTTCAATGACAAAATACGAGTCATGACCTTGCCATCCTGTTAATGGAGACATGGGAAGAGAAAGCCACGTGAGAAGAAAGATATACAGAGTGGGAGGCAAAGGGTGTAGAGTGTTTTCAAGAATCTAATTCATTTATTCATATTGATAAATATTAGCCGTACATATTTTCAAGATATAGGTGACACTTTGAGACATGCATTTAATTAAATCAAGGCAACTGGGATGCACAGCACCTTAAATATTTATTTTTTCTTTACAATAGAAATATTTTAATTATTCTTCTCTAGCTGTTTTGAAATGTTCAACTAATATTCACTACATCACTCTATCGATCTATCAAACAACCGGACTTGCTGCTTCTTTCTAAGTGAATATGTGACCCAGGAAAGCTGATTTGCTCAAATCTATAAATGACATTCATAATCTTTACTGAGTGTGACTCTGTGAGCATTAAAGAGATCATAGACAGAAGCAGCAGAGACAGTCAGGGAAAGGCCTGTCAGCACAACAGCCCTGAGCCCCTCTGGATGGCAGCACCACCCTCAGGGTCATTTCCTGAGTGGGGGCAGGATGCTTTTGGCATCTCCTTCTGAAAGTGGCCTTCTACTCTTCTTAAAGGCCATCTCCTGCCATCTGCACCCTATGACTGGACCAGACTGTGTGACTCCACCTAACTGCACATCTCCTAAACTAAGGTGGAGCAGGTGGAGTACACTACCCAGAAGCCCATGGCATTCATTATAGTCTTGTATCTGCCCTATCACTTTCCTAACAATCATTTCCCATCCCTAGCGGCTCCAGCCCCTTGACCTTCCACTGCCCATGCAGAGGCAGAGAAACTCCCTTGGTGCCTACTGAGGCTTCTGGCACCCTACCCATCCCTGGGAGGAGGAGTCTTTGTTTAACTCCACATGTTCACAACCATCTTCTCCATTCCTCCCTAATGCCAGGCATGCTCTTCAGCTCTCCACTAGTGGGCCATCCTCCCACCCAGCCAGCCCCAGCGTTCCCTGTAGCAGTGTAGAGTCATAGACCTCCCAAGTGATCAAAGGTTCACAGTCTCATTGATTGACACTTGACCTGATGAGCTCAAGATTGTCCAAATCTGCAAAAGAAATGCCCAGTTCCTCCCCACCCCCACAATCTCCACCCTCTCTCACACACAGCCTTTCTAAGTTTTCCCAGAAGGTTGGAATAGCTTTTCAAGCTACCCTTAGACAAAATGGTACATTAACCAACATTTTGTTGCCAAATAACAAATTGTTACATCATTGCGACTGGTATCTTAAGATGAAAAAGCAGAGCCAGAATAACACCCTTCATGAAATTAAGCAATGTGACGATATCAAGCATATACATCCTGGAAGCACTAGATTCCATGGCTCCTTTTGATAAATCAGATCCATATTTTTAATATTTTTATGCAGACAAATTATTACTGAATTTTAGATAGTGTGTTTTTGAAGAGAATTTCTATTTTTCACACATTTGTGTTATGTGTATAATGTATGTATGTATTTATAAATTCATAATTTTTTTTTGAGTTGGAGTCTCACTCTGCCACCCAGACTGGTGTGCAGTGGCCAGCGATCCTTACACCTCAGTTTTCCGAGTAGCTGGAATTACAGGCACACACTACCACGCCCAGTTAATTCAGGGGAAGGATAGACAACAGGAACACCAGAGCAGGGAGGGACACCAGAAAATCAAGGGGAGAGAAAGACACCCAGAACCTCAGAGCAGGGAGAGACACCAGTAACACCTGGCAGGGAGAGTAGCAGAAACTTTGGGTAAGGAGCGACATGGAGAACTACAGGGCAACAAGAGTTTGAGGATTTTTAGTGGAGAAAGGGACACTGGGAAAACCAGGACAGGTGGGACACCAAGAACACCAGGGCAAAAGGAAGACCAGGAATTTCAGGGGAGTGAAACCAGGAAGGTAAACCTGCAAACTAACACTAGGTCAGGGAGGTACACCAGCAACACAGGGGAATGAGGCACACCGGGAATTCCGGTGAGGGAGCACACCAACAACACATGGGAGGGGGGGACACTAGCAACTCCAGGGGAAGGAGGGATACCAGCATAAATGACCCACCCAATTCTCTCCTCTACACTAACCATATTCTCTATTCTGAGGGAGAAAATGCAAGTGTTTATAATTGAGTGGTGGGAGAGGAGCCAAAGGGTGGTCAGGACACACCTGCAGCCAAGCTCATAGGGCCAGTAGTGCTGCAGACTGTCTTGTCATGAATCCCCTTTTGCAATCTTCCCCCAGCCACTGCCAAGTGCTTGGGTCCCCACCCCCATGGAGCCTGCTCAGCTGGGCAGCCCGCTGAGTGTCTGATTCCTCCCCAGCTGATGGAGAAGCGCCTCCTGGCCCTGAAGGAGGTAGCGGGTGCCAGGGCCACCCTGAGTCATGGCGTTTCTGGGTTGCACTCACTTTCTCTCAAGTCTGCAACTAGCCAAGAAGCAGAGACACACCACTGTGGCCACCAACTAAGAGTCAGCACAGACACCTGCATGCCCCAGATAGCCCTACAAAGCCCTCCTGGACATGGCTGAGTGCACACCACCCTATCCTAGCCTGAGGACTGTACTCTACTCCCAACGTGCCCAAAGTCTTCCACACCAAGGGCCGCTCAGCCACCCTCTTCTGCCCAGGACCACCGTCCTGTCTATCATGGTCTCTTAGAAGAAGCCTCTCCTGTCTGTGTGACAGCTGGGCAAGTAGATGGGTTTAGTGAGCACGAGGATGAGTTCCCCAGCCTCAGCACTGCCTGCTGCGCTGGGATCCTTCCTTGTGTCCAGCCCCTTCCTCCAGACTTCAGGGCCTTGGAGATCAGGGTCCTCAGCAAGTCCCTAATTCCCAACTACCCATCAAAGGGGCCACAGCTCTGCATCAGTTCCTGATGCCAAGTCCAGAGACCCAGCTCTCTTTGGAGGACCGTCTTCTGGTGGACAGATGTTCCTCCAGGGACCTGGGTTTGGAGTTTCTGGGGGACAAGCTCTAGACTCAGGACTGGGCCAACCTCCACACCCCCCAAAAAGAAGGTGTGATTCATTTGTCACTCATAGGAGAAGGAAACGACATTGCAGCCAGAAGAAGTCAGAGACAACCTCCTAGGGGCCAGCTCTCATTTGGCGACCTAGATTATGGGATCATTGGGGCATCTAGTGCCCCAAAGTAGCCTGGGATCCCTCTAAGAGAATTCAGATCCTGCTGTGTCTCAGTGGGTTGGGGGTGGGCAGCTTCTGGGGGAAGGGGGAGGGTAGCTCCTAGGGGGTGCAGGACCTGGCGAAGGGATCAGATAGCCCATCTTTGGGTATTGTGTGTAAATGTGAATAAAGGTAATTGTGTTAGCAAATGGTTGCAAACTGCTTCTGTTCTGCTCAGTGAGTGGAGAAATGACATGAGGGTCTGGTAGGCTCCCAGTCCTGGGATCCACAGGGATCTGTCCTTCTTCATGGTTACAGTCAACTCCAAGGCCCATGTCAGCTTGATTAGGGGAGGTGTAGGCTGGCCACCTTGCACTGATTGACTCTGACTTATTCCAGGTACACTCTCAAGGCCTTGTCTATGATGGGGACTTCTCTGCGTTGTCCTGTCAGTATTTGCAGCCTTTAACAGTCTTGATGGAAAGTTACTGGGAGCCTTACAGCTCTCTGTGCCCATACCCATTTTCTGTTTCAGTGCCTGGAGATAGCACTGTTCTCTGAGCAGCTTCCTTCTGCTTCCATGGAAGCTGGTGTCAGGGCTGGATCACTCCTAAACCCAGTCAGGGCTTTTCCTAAGTGTGTGGTTTTGCCAAAAGAAAAGCCTTGGCTTGTGAGGACACTGCTCTTGACCTGGATACAGAGGCTGGCATCTTCCAGGCTAGGTGGGTGTGAAGATGGAGGAGATGATAGCTCCTCCTTTATCCTCAGCATGACAGAACAAGGGACAGTGGACTAAGGGGATAAGCAGGCGTCTGCCCACCTGGGCATGTTGGGATATGATGAGTCAGTTTGCTAGAATGAGGAACATCCATCTTTCTGTGGCTGTGGGGACTGGCCTCAGGGGCCCTTAGGATCTTGCCAGGATTCCCCACAACTTTTGCAGAGTTAATGTAATGTACATTGATATTGGCATCTAAAACAGCTCCTTGCACAGACCTCATGGACTAAGCAGAAGCTGCCTGGGTTGGGATTGGGTGTGGCCTGAAGGGACAAGTCTGTACGTGTTGTAGCAGGTGTGATGAGACTAAGAGAGAATGGGGAGGGACTGAGTCTGGTAGCACCCCTACTCTTTCCCAGACCATCCATCCCATCTCTGTAAATTCCCTCAACCACGGTGTGTGGCCGACTTCTGCACACTTCTCCAGCCCCCTCTCAGAATCTCCCGTCCTTGCAGAGACATGACCCAATTCCCGCCATCATTCCTGCCTGGCCAATGCCTTCCTCCTCATTCTGAGTTCTGATTGCTCCTCCAAGGCCCGTGTCAGGTCAGGATGTTTGTGACTCCCAGAGTGTCTGCCCCAGCACTGCCCAGCATGCAGTTTTGGGAATGCACACCGTGCCTCTGATGTCAGGAAGACTCTGGAACACCATTCCTGGCAGGTCCTCATCGTTGGTGGGTAAGCATTCTCAACTCCCCCACCCACTGTGTTCCTGGGGTCCAGCTCAGCACACTTCAAACACTTGGAAAAATGTGGGGAGTGAAGGTCAGAGTCCTGACTCTCTATTCACTGTTGCCTGATGTCTCTCAGTCAGGTGACTCCTCTGTACTCAGGTACTCAGGAAGATGAGAAATATATCCCTCTTTCAGGGTCTAGGAACGTTAAGAGAGTCACAATTGAAGGGAACATGCTGCATCCCTGGAATGAGTGGGTCCTCGATCTGGAATGGGCCTTGTCTTCATGACACCTTGGACACCTATTACTCCTCAGCCACATGACTGTGGTGTGCCCCATCGTCCATGTTTTGGTTACACAGCTCCTGGAGGATGCAGAACCTTTGCTTCCTCCTATCTGTGCCCTGCTTGAACCCTGCAAGCTGTCCCTGAACTTGCACAGTGAGACTGACTGGAGGGACCTTTTAGACTGAATGTGTGTTCCTTAAAATTTCTATATTGTAGTCCTTACCCCAATGTGATAGTATATGAAGGTAGGGCCTTGTGGAGGTGATTATTGTTACAAGAGGCCACAAGAGCATGGCCCTCTGAAAGTGATTAGTGCTCTGATAAGAAGAAGAAGAGGGAAAGCTCTTTCTCTCTGCCACTAAAATATACAGCAAGAAGGCAGCCATCTGCAAGCCAGGAAAAGAGTCCTCACCAGAAGCTGGCCAAACTCGGATATCCTGCCTCCAGACAGTGAGAAATACATTTCTGTTGTTGATAGGTCACACAGTCTATGCTAGTTTGTCATAGCAGCCCAATCTTACTAGGAAAGGCTCCCTCATCTCGGGAACTTCCTTCCTGGCTGTAACAAAAAAAATGTATCAGAACCAGCAGAAAGAAGGAAAGGTTCAACATTTTCCTGATGTGAACACACTTCCCTCACACATAAACAGTGTGTAAGATATGAACAAGGTAGTAAACAAGTGAAAGAGCATCTATAAAGCCTATGATGTCACTGCATCCAATCTCAAAGGAGATCTTGATTCTCACGCAGCAGGTGCTCAGTGTGTGTTGCATGTGATCTTGTGGGCTTCAACTCGCTGTCCACTCATGGAGTCTCCACAGAAAGTCTCTGAGGAATGAGGTCACACTTCAGGAACAGGCCTGCCTAATTCTGCCGTCACGCAGTCATCAGCCATCACTGGGTTCAGGTTCTCAAGAGTTGCCACCACCCTGGCACATCGCCTGTTAGGAACTTGACATGCCATTTTCAAGAAATCTGAGTAATTATATCATCGAGGTGCTCTGTATGCAGTCCTGTGCCCTTTGAACCTGTTTAAGGAAAATGTGTCATGATTAAGGCTGTACTAACAGATAGTTCATTTCCCATCCAGAACTCAGTTCTCTGAAGGACAAATTCCACGTCTCATGCCATAGTCCTTCCTTGGACTGTTCTTTGGTATGCACTGGTTTGTTCCAAATTTCTCTTTCAGGGGTTTCTATTGTGTGCCCAATATTTGTGTAAAGTGTGTGGAGGATTGAATGTTTTCTTTGCAAACTCACATACGAAGTTAGGATGGTAAGCTTCCTAACACTTGTCAGTAGAGGAATTAGTCCCAGTAAGTTGTTCCATCCTTTGCAATCAGATGGCATAGCTTGAAACAAACTCAAGGCAAGTTTTTCTCCATCATAATGTGCCAAAGGAGAGTCTCAGACCACAAACCACACAAACAGAGTTCTCCCACTGGGACGACATCATATCATCTGTACCAGTTGGGCACACCAGATCCTACCCCATCTCATGACTTTCCCTGCCTTCCTCATGAATGGGAGCTTCTTAGTGAGTCAACATCAGGTTCCCATAGATACAAGACATCCTACATTGACTTCCATTCCATTGTTTTCTTTTCTTTTCTTTATTTTTTTTTGAAGAAAACAAATAATCTTATTAGGAATGTTTCAACCATATAGTAAACATATTAGAAATTCATATAGCCACCACCTAGATGTAGGTAATGTGAGCATTTTTTTTTTAATTTTAAAGAAATGTGCTACAATTCAGGATTGGGAACATCAGTGGTCATTATATGGGTGAATTTTGACCCTCCCATTGATCCTCACTTCATCTGGTTTGAGATCGGGTATCCTATTGATATTATGTTGCTCCCCCCTCCCCTGGGAGTGTACCGCTATTGCCAATCACTTTTTGTAGTATTATGATAAATGTCCAGGATCCCCTTATGAACGAGAACATGTGGTACTCAGTTGTTTCCATGATAAATCACTAAGAATGATAAATTCTAAATCCATCAATTGCTGTGAAGTCCATGCTTTTGCCCTTCTTCATGACTGTATAATATTTCATTACATATACATAACACTTTTTTTATCCAGTCTACACTCAGTGGGCAGCACAATTGGCTCCGTGTTCTTGCAACTGAAAACAGGGCTGCAATAAACATATATGTGCAGGTATCTTCTTTGTAGAATGATCTGTGTTCCTCCAGGTAAATTCCCAAAAGGGGAATTGCTGGGTAGTATGGAAGACCAATATTTAGATCTTTTAGAAGTCATTACTCTATTGTCCATAGCGGTTGTACTAATTTACACTCCCACAAACAGTGAAGAAGCATTTTTTTTCTCTGCATCCTCCTCAGCATGTGTTGTTTCTGAGTTATTAATGATGGCCATCATTAATGACTGGAATTTGGTGGTATCTCAGTGTTGTTTTGATTTTTATTTCTTTGATGATTAGTAAGGCAAAGCATTTTTTCATGTGTCTGTTGGCTGCTTTTATGTCTTCTTTTGAGAAATATCTTCATATATTTTGCCCACTTTTAAAAGGTGTTTTTTTTTTCCTTTCAGCACATTTGAGTACCTTGTAGATGCTGAATGTTAGGGCTCTGTCAGATGTACAGTTGGCCAACATTTTTTGTCTTTCTGTGGGTTCTCTCCCCACTCTGTTAGGGATTTCTTTTGCTTTGCAGAAGCTTTTCAGTTTGATGACGTTCCACTTGTCTACCTTCTCTCTTATAGCATGGGCATTTGTGGTTTTGATCATGAATTGGTTGCCTATTCCAATTTCTGAAAGGGTGTCTTTTGCATTTTCTGAGATTCTTATAGGTTAAGGATGTATGTTTAGGTCTTTTATCCATTTAGAGTTGATTTTTGCATATGGTGATAGGTAGGGGTCCTGTTTCATTCTTCCACATTTGGTCAGCCAGTTATCCAAGCACCATTTACTGATTAGGTTTTCCTCTTCTCAGTGATTGTTAGTGGAAGCTTTGTCAAAGATGAGTTAGTGGAGAAATTGAGGTTTTGGTTCTGGACTCTCTTTCCTGTTCCATTGATCTATATATCTGTTCTTGCACCAATACCAGGTTGTTTTGATTGTTATAGCCTTATGATAAAGTTTCAAGTCTGGAAGTGTGATACCTCCCACATTGTTTATTTTGCTGAGGATTGTTTTGGCTATATGTGGTTGATTGTTTCCACATGAAATTTCTGTATTGTCATTATGACGTTGGTAATTTAATACATATGACACCCTACATTGACATACATTCGATTGTTTTCTTTTCTTTTTTTAAAGAAAGCAAATAATTTTATTAGGCATGTCTCAACCTTATAGAAAAATATATTAGAAATCCATACAGCTACCACCTAGAGTCGGCAATGTGAGCATTTTTTTTTTAATTTTAAAGATGTGGGATACAATTCAGGATTAAGAACATAAGTGGTCATCATACAAGTGAAGTTGCCCTCCCATTGGTCCACACTTCACCTGGTTTGGGATCAGGTATCCTATGATATTATGTCCCTCCCTTCCCTGGCAGTGGTCTGCTACTGCCAATCCCTTTCTTGTAGTATTATGATAAATGTTCAGAGTTCCCTTGTGAATGAGAAAGTGAGATACTCCGTTGTTTATGTGATAGATCATTAAGTATGATAAACTCTAACTCCACCTTGGAGTAGGATGGACATCTTAACAATGTTGATTCTTTCAATCTGTGTGCATGGAATATTTTTCCAATTGTTTCTATCATCTTTGATTTCTTTGAGCAGTGCTTTGAAGTTTTCATTGTCAATGTCTTTCACTTCTCTGGTTAGGAAGATGTCATGGTATTTCTTTTTTGGGGTGTGGCTATTTTGAAAGGATTGTGTTTTTTATTTGGTTCTCTGCCTGCTGGTAGTTGATGTATAAAAATGCAGCTGTTTTTTGCACATTGATTTTGTGCCCTGAAACTTTGCCAAAGTGCTATATTGGTGCAGAGGTCTTTGACAGGTTCTCTCGGAATTCAGGGTCTAGGATCATAATATCGTCAGTAAAGAGGGATGACCTAACTACCTGTTTTCTATTTGGAAACCCCTGATTTCCTTCTCCTGTCTGATTGCTCTATCTATTAATAGGACTTCCAACACTATTTTGAAGGAGGGGGGTTGGTGCTGAGAGTCGACAGCCTTGTCTTGTTCTGATTTTCAGGGGAAATGCTTCCAATTTCTTTCCATTTAGCAATATGCTGGCTGTGTGCTTACTGTAGACAGCTCTTACTATTTTGAGGTATGCTCCCTCTATGCTTAGATGTTCCAGAGATTTTAACAAGAAGGGATGCTGGATTTTTTCGAAAGCTTTTTTCTACATCTATTGATATAATCATGTGGTTCTTGTTTTAACATCTGTTGCATTGAAGTACATTTATGGTCTTGTGTGGATGTTGAATCAGCTGTGCATCCTGGGGATGAAGGCTACTTGGTTGTTGTGGATAATTTTTGAGATGGGTTGTTGGATCTGACTTGCTAAAATCTTATTGAGAATTTTTGCTTTTATGTTCATCGGGACAATGTGAACATTTTGCTCTTTTGCCTCAGTTCCTTTTAAAAATAAATTTCTGAAGACATTCACATAGAACATTTACTCATTTACATCGTACCCTTTGTTTTTTAAAGAATTTGAAACTAGCTGGGCTTGGTGTCTCAGCCTGTAATCCTGCGCCTTTGGGAGGCTGAGGTGAGTGGATTGCCTGAGCCCGTGGGTTCGAGACCCGCGTGGGCAGCGAGACCTCATCTCTACAATAAATCAAAAAATTAGCCGGGCGTGGTAGCGTGCGCCTGTAATTCCAGCTACTCAGAAGGCTGAAGTGGAAGGATCGCTAGAGCCTAGCAGGTCAAGGCTGTGGTGGCTGGAAGCGGCCACTGCACTCCAGTCTGGACGACAGAGTGAGACTCCAACTCAAAAAAAAAATTTTGAAACTATCACCTATTAAGTATACACATACAATTTGCAACCATCACCACAATACATTTTATAACACTTTCATTGCCTCAATAAAAAGCCCTATACTGGTTATTGCCTCGGTCCCCCATCGATGCCCAGCCCTAAGCAACTGCTGATTTACTTTGATATAGTTTTCCATATGAAAGGAATCATAAAATATTGACTGTTCACTGCTTTTTTTCTTTCACTTAGAATAATATTTCCAAGGTTCTTCCTCGTTACAGTATGTGTAATTAGATCAAAAGTTTTAATTACTGAATAATATTTCTTTGGCTGGATATACAAAAATCTGTTAATCCATTCACCAGTCAATGGACATGAACTGTTTTCACTTTTTGGCTAATATGAGTAATACCGCTAAGAACATGTGTGTACAAAGTTTTTGTGGGCATGTATGATTGTACTTTTCATGACTATATACCAAAGAGTAGAATTGTTCTGTTATGTGGAAACTTTATGCTTAAAATATTCAGAAGGTGCCAGATCATTATTAATGCAAATGCACCATTGTATATATCCACTGGCCATGTATAGGGGTTCCTGTTTCTCTCCATATTCCAGCCAATATATGCTGTCATCTGCCGTTTCTATAATAGTGATCTCAGTGATTCTGAAGCTGTACCTTATTATAGTTTTGAGTTGCATGTCCCTGATGTTAAGCCTCTTTTCATGTGCTTATGGACCATTTGTATATTTTCCTTGGAGTGTGTATTCAACCTTTGCCCATTTTAAATTTCTTTATTGTTGATTATTGTGTTATAATAATTCTTATATATCCTAGATAAACATCCTTCTAAAATATAGTTTGCAAAAATATTCTCCCATTCCATGGTCTGTCCTTTACTTTCATGATAGCACTCTTTGAAACACAGAAGTTTTGACTTTGGATGAAATCAAATTTATGCATATTTCTTTTCTTTCTTTTATTTTTGGTGTGATATGTAAGAAACCATTAACTAGTTCAAGATTATAAAGATTTATTCCTAAGCTTTTTCCTTTTTTAAAAACCATCTTGACTCTGTATAAGCGTCCAGTTCAGTAATATTAAATATACTCACATTGTTGCGCAGCAGTTTTGGAGAAATTTTTCATATTTTAAAACTAAAATTATATACACATGAGACATTAATTTTCCTCCAGCCAGCCCTTGGCTTTAGCCTTTCTACTTTCTGTTTCCATTTAAATTTCTGCACTGCTGTTTCCAGGCCTGAGAAGGATGATGTTGTGTATTACATCAAATCTATAGATTGCCTTGAGTAGGATGGACATCTTAACAAAGTTGATTCTTCTGATCTGTGAGCAGGGGATATTTTTCCATTTGCTTATGCCATCTTTGAGTTCTTTGAGTAGTGTTTTGTAGTTTTCATTGTAAAGATCTTTGACTTCTATAGTTACGAAGATGCTGAGATATTTCATTTATTTTTATGGCTATTATACATGGGATGGCGCTTTTAATATGGTTCTCTGCCTGTTTGAAGAATGCGACTGTCTTTTGCACGTTTATTTTGAGCCCTGATACCTTGCCAAATTCCTTTATCATTGCAAGGAGGTTTTTGACAGATTCTGATGGATTTTTACGGTATAGGATCATACAGTCAGCAAAGAGGCATAACCTAACTTCTTCTTTTCCTATTTGGATAACACTAGTTTCTTTCTGTTGTCTGATTGCTCTAGCTAGGACTTCCAACGCTATGCTGAACAAGAGGGATGAGAGTAGGCAATCTTGTCTTGTTCTGGTTTTCAGTGTAAATGCTTCCATTTTCTGTCTGTTTAGCAATATGTTGACTGTGGGTTTACCATAAATGGCTCTTACTGTTTTGAGGCATGTTCCCTCTATGCCTTATCAAGACAGGATGAAACAAAATATCCAATTCATAACATATATTCTCACTCATAAGCGGACCTTGAAGAATTATAATACTATAAGAAAGCATTTGGCAGTAATGGGAAACTGTCAGAGGAGGGGGGCTGGGATTGGCAGTTGAGGGAAACTGCTAGGGGAGGGAGGGGCATACCTCATCCACAAGGGTACCTGCATAATTAGTGTTTGTATACCTAACCCTGAATTGTATCCCACATCTCTATAATTAAAAAAAATTCTCCAATTGAAGTTGAGAAATATGGAGGGCTTTAAAGTTGGCAATCTTAGTCCATTTTTGTGTTGTTATAAAGGAATACTAAGACTGTAATATATACTGAAGAGAGGCTTATTTCACTCCTGGTTTTGAAGGCATGCAAGAAACATGACACCAACATCTTCTTCTGGTAAGCGTTTCAGGCATCTTCCACTCATGCAAGTGGGTCAAGGGACATCACTTTTTAGAGATGACCAGTCCAGAAAACAGACAAAGTACTCCACCAAGTTATTCTCAGGGAGTCAGCTCATGACCAAAACTTCTCCCATGGGGCCCCACCTCCAACACTGGGGATCAATTTTCAGCTTGTAATTTTGGAGTAGTCAAACAAGCCAAACTCTATCAGACTGGTCATTCAGAAATTTCAGCCAAGGCCCAGTTATTTCCATCTCTGTCCTCTGCCATCATTACTGTCATCTTTTCTTAAGGATAAAGTTTTGAGATCACAAAATGGCTCTCAGAGTTATACTCTTTCTTGTCTGTTACTGGGGATGGAGATAAAGAAAGTTTGCTCCCAGAAGGCTTCAGCTTCTCTTTCAAAAGTACCACCAGATATTTTAGTGTTTCCTTAACAGAATGCTAATTTACACACCCTTGAATCACTAATCCAATGAAATTATGCAAATTAGTTTATAACTACAGTACATGGACTATCATTAAAGTGAGAGGTGGACTTTTCATTTTATAGTAAACCTAACCTATTTGGTATATGTCTAATTAACTGAATTAAAAATAGTCGTCAATAGGAAGAGAAGAGAAAGTTATAAGCATCACGTACACTAACCAAGAATGACAATATTTAGATATTGGCTTCATAATCCTGAAAAAAACCAGAGTAAACTCAAGTAATCATTAATAGATGAGTAATTAAATAACATGGTAATCCCTCCATGGCATTAATGTGACTATAATATTTATAAATAAATCAATATTTATAATTAAATCAACCATCTTATGAGTAATCCAATCATTTTCTCACCAAATAATTTTGAAGAGTGTTATGTACCTGGTTCTGTTTTATGCACTAAGGATACAGCAAAGAAGAAAACAGTCAATATCCTGCCATCATAATATTTATTCTGATTGGTAAACAGAAAACTTTATCAACAGAGGATATAAATGTAATGCTGATTAATGTACATTACAAAAGAAAAAGCAAGCTGCATAAAGGAGGTATAATTAGGAATAATTATCTGCTTGTAAAGTATATTCAAAGAAAAACATCAAAAGACCTGGTAAATATACCAAGCTTTAAAATAGCCACTTGGAAGCCGGGCTCGGTGGCTCAACCTGTAATCCCGCGCCTTTGGGAGACTGAGGTGAGTGGATTGCTTGAACCCGTGGGTTCGAGACCCACTTGGGCAGCGAGACCTCATCTCTACAATAAACCAAAAAATTAGCTGGGCATAGCAGCGTGCCCCTGTAATTCCAGCTACCTGGAAGGCTGAGGCGAAAGGATCACCAGAGCCTAGCAGGTCGAGGCTGCGGTGGCTGGGAGCGGCCACTGCACTCCAGTCTGGGCAACAGAGTGAGACTCCAACTCAAAAAATAAATAAACAAATAAATAAAAAATAAAATAAAATAGCCACTTGGAAGAGTTAGGAAAAATAATTTGCATTAAAATATATTTACTATAAATCACTGTTTCATGATTCAATAAGAACAAAGATGTCATGGTATCTTTGTAGCAAAAATAAAGATATGGGAGGATAACATTCTGAGATTAGGGATAACTGTTTTGAGATAAAATTTTTTGGTTTGCTATGTATATAGCTACAAACAATTTTATTTATCATTAGTTCCTGTATTCTTTTTTTTTGAGATGGAGTCTCACTCTGTTGCCGAGGCTGAAATGTAGTGACATACTACAGCCACCCCAGCGACAACCTGCTGGACTCTGACGACCCTTCTGCCTCAGCCTTCCACATAGCCATAACTACAGGTGTGCACTACAGGCCCAGCTAATTTTCTGATTTATAGTAGTGACAAGGTTTCTCCAAGTTGTCCAGGTGGGTCTTGAACCCATGGGCTCAGGCAATTCACTCATCTCGGCCTCCTAAGGTGCTGAGATTACAGTCTGAGCCACCAATTTCCTGAAATTTTTGAGATGATGTTCTCAGGTGTCAACTTCACGGTTAAGACTTCTTTTTTAGCTGTCTAGCAATATTTGTAAAAGTAAAGCAATATTTGTACTTCAAAGCTGAGCTACTAATGTGTGTGTGTGTGTGTGTGTGTATGTGTGTGAGTATTTACATGTGTATATTTGTATAGATTGCATAAGCCAAATACAAGTAAATTTACTTGAAAATAGTACATTCTATAATCTAGTTGTTAATTCTTCCATTAACAAGTAAGGTACATAAACATGCCCTCAAGATCAATTTGTCTAAAAAATTTGTCTTTAATTTTAAAAGTCTCTTTTTCCCTATAAAATATAATTAATTTATTATTTTAATAGAAACCATTTCCATAATTTATGTTTTATGGCAAGTAACATTAGTATTAACATCAAATTTTAAAAATTAAAAATGTTGACTATCACAGTATTGCTTAGAGTTACCCTAAAATGTCAAATTAAAATGTCCATTTGTTGAAGGAATACAAACACAAGCATCACAGTCTTGGAGAAATCCATTTTGTCTAAATAGCTTAGGTGAATCACCTTAATTTTCCTTCCATGTAAGCTACAGAATATCCAGAGCCCTTGATTGAATTATGGTTTTCATTAATTTATTACTCCATTTAAAAAATGTTTCCTACTGTTACAGATCAGGTCAACTGATTTTCTTCTCCACTAACTTATTGTGTATTATCACCCTTTAGCACAAATTTCTTCATCAAAGCTAACCTGATAGTTATATAAACCCACTAACATTGCCTCAATTGTTCACTGAGATTTTTTGTGTATCCTCCATCATTTAACCGAGCTCATTAATAAGGACATATCCAGTGGGTGACATGCTTGTTTTTTAACTGTCCACTCCTGTTTCTGTGGGATAGTACTACTTGTAGTGTTCTTAGTTCATAGTGACTCTGCCTCTGAGGTTCTCTTCATACTCTTCATACCCATAGCAGAAATTAGTGAAGACCAAACATGTTCTCCAAAGCCATCTTCCAGCCCAAAGATCTGATAGCAGTAAGAAGCTCCTGGTAGACAATAAACTATGATCTGATTAGTAGATGGAAGGTTTGTTTTGCCTTCATTTTTAGGGGATAAATGAACAGTTTATGTAACTTGTGTTGTGACAAGTCTCATCATATCCACACACTCTTTTTGTAATAACTAAATATATTTTACAAAAAAAAGATCATGTGGCCTAGGGAGTCACTTCACTGCCACCCTTGTGTATTTGAGATTTTCCTTGTCATTCCACATTTTCTCTCTATTACATATGAAATGGAAAAAATGTGCAGATTTCTCAGAAACTCTTCTCGAAGCCCCTTAACTTCCTCTGTACATAACTACCTTTCCAGTGGGGAACTTTTTCCATCTGACTTTCCATGAAGAGCTTACACTGAAGGAAAGACACCTGCTCTGATGTGACTCTAGTCCAGTTGCATATCACACCACTTTCTTTGAGGCTTTAACACTTCAACATCACTTTGTCATTTTTTAATGATCAATTCTTTGAGCTCAAAATTTTCAGCTCTAAAATTTGTAATTTCCTCCTTAATTTTCTGAAGTCCTTCACAATTTCTTGTTCTTGTTTAACTAATATCATTCTTAAAAGGAAAAATTATCCCTTAGTGCCATGTCTAGAAAAAAATTGACATCAGTAGCTTAACATGGTCTCCTCCTTTTTACATTTGTTTTTACATATGCTTACCCAAAAAACACTTTTTTTACTTCTTTTATGGAAAAGTGCAACAACATTTTTAAAGACTTTTAAAATTTATTGACAGTGAAATTCCATTCCCTGCCAGGGACATAAACCTTCTGCATCTCTGTTCAATCAAAACCTTCATATACCACTTGTAAAGGGAAAGGTACACCCTCAAATGGGAGAGGTGAATGCAATTGTTTTGCTGAGTGAGATGTGAAAACTGAAGATCTAATTGATGAAGACAATAATCCTTTTAAAAGGGAGATGAGAGGTGTAGAGAAATAAAAGAAGTAACGCAGGAAAGGCCTAAGAAAGAAATTCTGGAAAAGAACAAAATGAGCTATCATAGACCCTTATGAAATTCTGCTGTATCATATGCAATACAAATTACCATGGAACGTCCAGAATATTTTTTCCCATAGTATTTTACAAATATTGTTTGGAGAATGAGATAAAATCATGGCCAGATGAGCTTTAAGTCTGGCATGGAGTGAAAATTGAGTATTTACAACCACTTGCATCTGAGTAACAAAAATGATACAGGATGGAGAAGGCATATTTTCTCATCAATATGTCATTGTGAAAGTTTTCAGGATCAAAGACTTAAGAGTAACGAAATATTGCCACAAGGTTAAGATAGTTGGGTCCACATGCCCGCATGCCAATGAAAAGAACTATTACATAGACTTCTGAAAAGATCTTGTGCACATTTACCTGAATCAAGAAATTTGCCAAGGAATTTACAAACTGCAACTTGCTACCTAAGTGAATGAGACAACTTGCTGGATTCTAAAGAACACTTTCTTGACTCAACACCCCAATTGATAAATTCCCATCAGTTTCTGTACTAAGGCCCTGTAACCAATGCTGTCTTTTGTCTCAAAAACAACTTTCATGTATGCCCTTTACTTTTGAAAGCTTCCTCTTGCCTCAGCTTCTTTAGATATGCCTGTGGTTCTTACAGCCTGTATATCTCAGGTTTACAAGTTCGCTGCACACTCTCATATAAATTTACTATCTTAGAGAAACAAGTTTTGTTGCTGTTGTTAGGGTGACAAAAAATGGAGTCAGAAATTAGGACTAAAGCAAGATTCCCCTCAAATGGAATCAGGATTCTTGGAACTGGTGCGCAATACACACCCATGAACCTTTAAGCAGTTCACTTTCATAGCCTGTCTTTTTTGCTCTGGTAAATCTGATTTCAGGGATAGTTTCCATTTTTTAGATAAAAACATTTTCACTTACTCAAAATCTGATTGATAAGGTCACATTACTAAAGGACCTTACATCCCTTTGGAGACTATAATAAACCTTTTGTCTTCTCTGGTAGCCGTTACCTATATAAAAACATGGCGTCTTTCTAGTGAAAATTCTCAAATCTTATATGCAGTGGGTAATTAGTTTATCTTTGCTCTAGAAAGATTAATATAAAATCTAATGGGATCCTCAAATTCTAAAGGCTTGCTAGTACAAACTTTGTGGTCTCCAGCCAGCTATGTTATGGCTCACTGTGTACACATTTTTTTAACTGGTGATCAAATTAAATTTAGAGCTCTGTTGCCATTGTTTAACCTTTCTAAATATGTTTCTCTTAGAACCAAATAAGTAACCACATTATAGAGTAAAATAATGCGTATGGTGGGCTGGCACATCGATGTTTCTAACCTCTCGACTTTGTTTTTCTCTGATTACTCTGTCACTGATGATGTTTCTCCCTATATTGACAAAAAATTCAGTAGTCCTTGTCTTAAAAGTTGAAATGCAAAACAGAAATATCCATTACAAATTTCCAAGACTCTTTGGAGATTGTTTTCCTATTGACATTACAATGAAATGTACACCTCTGAAGAATTAATCACATTGGAGACTGAAGAAAAAAAAAGTAAAACCAAATAAATAAATACACAAACAAGGAAAAGAAGTTTTTAAAAACGATCTGCTTTATCTAAAACTTGGTCCACAGTCTTGACAAAGTTACCTATCATGGGCAAATGCAAAAAAATTCTTATTCACAAATATTGGTAAAAAGCTTTAACCCTGTGAACAGGTTACCTTGATTTGTCCCATTTTGTCAGAAAAACAGAAAAAAGTTTGTTTTGCTGAGGATTGTTTTGGCTATTCGTGGCCATTTATGTTTCCATATGAATTCCTGTATTGCTGCTTCTAGGTCTGAGAAGAATGTTACTGATAATTTGATGAGTATTGTATTAAATTTGTAGATTTCCTTAGGTAGATTGGACATCTTAACAATGTTGAGTCTTCCCATCCATGAGCATGGAATATTTTTTCACTTGTTTGTGTTATCTTGGATCTCTTTGAGCAGTGTTTTGTAGTTTTCATTGCAAAGGTCTTTCACATCTCTGGTTAGGAATATGGCAAGGTATTTTATTTTTCTGTGGCTATTGTGATTGGAATTGTGCTTTTTATTTGGGTTTCTGTTTCCTTATTATCAGTGTATAGAAATGCAATTGTCTTTTGAACATTTATTTTATACCCTGACACTTTGCCAAATTTCTTTATCAGTGCAAGGAGGTTTTTGACAGATTCTCTCAGGTTTTCGAGAATCAAGTCATCTGCAAAGAGGGATAACTTGATTTCCTGTTTCCATATGACCCTGCAATCCCTCTACTGGGATTATACCCAGAAGAACTCAAATCACTCTATAAAAAAGATGCCTGCACATGAATGTTTATCACAACATTGTTCACAATAGCAAGAACTTGGAATCAACTGTGCTGACCATCAAAAGAGGACTGAATTTTAAAAAATGTGTTATACATAAACAATGGAATATTATGCAGCCATAAAGAAGAACAAAATCATGAACTTTGCAGCAACTTGGATGGACTTAGAATCTATAATACTGAGTGATCATTCACAGAAACAAAGAACTGAGTATCACATGTTCTCACTCATAAGTGGACCTCGAACAACTATCATAATACCATAAGAAAAGGAATGATCATAGCGGGAAACTGCAGGAGTGTGCGGGGGATGTGCACTTGGCAGTGTTAGGAAACTGCCTGTGGAAAGAGGGGGGCACACATCATCAACAATGGTAACTGCACAATGAATAACTGTATACCTAACTCTGAATTGTACCCCACATTTTTAAAATTTAAAAAAAATTAACAAAAAGAAAAACTAATCCATAGTGATAGATGTACCATTGGTTTTAAAGGATAAAGAGAGGCATTGCATAGCGGCATGAGGGAATTCTGAGGGTAATAGAAATATTCTATATCTTAATAGGGTGGGAGTTATGTGAGTATATACATATATATTGCTCAATAGTTACTGTTTTGTTCATTTAAAATGTGTAAAACTTACTTCATATGATTTATACCTTAATTCATTTCATTTGTATATGTCTGAGAAGATATTTTTGAGATATGTATGGGATATTCTTTAATGAAGATAGAATATATATTTCATTAATTTTATGTAATGAATTATCAGGCATATATGTATTCACTTCTGTGACTTCTGAGTCCTCAACTTAAGATTCTTAGGCAAAATGTGTCCATATTTGCCTTTGCACATGGGGAGTTGTGGAAGAGGTTTTCTGAGATTAACAAAGGGAATCAAGATTTCAAGATTCCTGCCATAGGCTAGGTTCTTTATTCCATTATATTTTGTGTACAATCCTGTAGATTAATGATGATTATTATTCTCTTTTTATAGATAATATCAAAGTAAATCTAACCTGTGAAATATTAGTCTCAGGTCTTGATAATCTGGTGTTAGCATGGGAATCATGTCCAGGTGTCATGGATCCTAGTCAGAGTGCATCCTAGTCTTCAGGGTTATATCATTTATTTCTATAATTTCATTAAAGCAAGTAGGTCTGAAAGGGACACCAGAAATATCATTCTTATTCTGAAGGTAGACATCTTTCTTTATGAAAATGAATTGTAACATAGAACTGTAAACACAAGAATTAGAGCCAGACATACCAGGGTTATAGTCCCAGTACTGCATCCTAAGAGCTATATACTTAATGTGGCCAAGTTATTTAACATTTGAGCCAATTCCCTCATCTTTAAGATGAGAATAACATTTACAGATTATGCTTTTTCCTAATTGTTGCATTTCTAATTAATCAAAATTTCGCAAATGAAGGATTTTATTGGGTATATAGTAAATTGACAATAAATGATATTGTTTTTTTCTGAATCTTATCCATGGAGCAGAACTGAACTGTGACTGTGCATTAATGTACTTAGTGTTCTTCAAATGATCCTGCCATTCATGTGACAGATGGGCTCATGGGAGCAGTGAAATATTGTATACTTGATACTATAGGGCTTCAATGTGGAATTCATATACATGGAAATATTCAACATTATAAAAGAAGAAAATCCTGCTGGCTGTGACAACAACCATAAATCTATGTATATATACACACATACACATAACTCTTGGTAAATCTATGTATATATACACACATACATATAACTCTTGGACACAAAAGCATAAAAAACATATTGATGAAGAAAGTTTTAAAAAATTTAATCATGATCTTAAACCAGGTAAACTGAGAATCAGTGAGAGGTCCAAACTTCACCTGTGCAATGACCACTTATGTCCCGAATCCTAAATTTTACCTCACGTCTTTAAAACAAAATAATAATAACATTAAAAATATTAGTCATGATACACTAAAGCATAGTATTACAAAGTTACTGGCTTATAAATGGATAGTTGAATTTAAATTATTTTTCTGATAAAATAAGACAAGTTAAGATTGCCTATTCACATGATTAATCTTTAATTCTTCTTTTTTTTTGATATGCAAACTTACAAAAATTTTGGATCAAATAATGAGTGAAGCAGTTTCACAGCACTTTTGTTTTAAAATAAAAATCCTGTTTTACCTCAGTTTTCTTGTCTCTTTTCCATTTCAAATGAGTATGCGGTTAAATGCTTAGATGTTTACATTTCATTGGAACGCCATAAGAAAAACAATCTTTAAATGAACTTTGCCCAGTTTTTGTTTCAATGTGTAAATCAAGAATAATTACAACTTTGGGTTGTGTCTTTTTTTTTTTTACTTCAACAGATTTGGGGGTTGCAAATAGTTTGGGTCTGGGCTTCAAGTGTACCCACAACCCTACCTGTACATACTGTACCTGTTGGGTGATTTTTGACCCTCTACCTCTTCCCCCTTCCCCCTTCTGAGTTTCCAGTGTCTATTATACCATTCCCTATGCCTTTACAGATCCTTAGTTTAGCTCCTTCATATAAATGAGAACATGTGGTGCTTGATTTTCTGTTCCCAAGTTAGTTTACTTAAGATGATGTCTCCAATTCCATACAAGTGGATGCAAAAGATATTATTTCATTCTTTTGAGAGCAGAATAGTAGTTCATGGTGTATATATACCACATTTTTATTATCCACTGATTGGGTGATGGGCATTTGGGTTGATCTACAACTTTGTGATTGTGAATTGTGCTGCAATGAACATGTGGGTGCAGGTGTCTTTTTTATATAATGATCTCAGTTCCTTTGGGCAGATACCTAGTAGTGGGATTGCTTGATCAATGGTGGATATACAATTTGTTCTCTGAGAATTCTCACACTGCTATCCTTTGAGGTTTTACTAATTTGCACTACCACCTATGGTGTGTAAGCATTGCCTGTACTCTGCATCTGTACTAGAATCTATTGTTTTTTAATTTTTTAATCAAGTCCATCCAGACTGGTGCAAGGTAATATCTCATTTTGGCTTTCATTTACATTTCCCTGATGATGAATGGTGTTGAACGTTTTTTCTTTTGACTTATTTAGTACAAATTCTTTGGAGAGATGTCTGGATATGTCATTTGCCCACTTGTTAATAGGATTGATTATTTGTATTTTTCCTTGCTGATTTTTTTGAGTTCTTTATAGTTTCTGGATATGAGTCCTTTGTCATATACATATTTTGTGGCAATCTTCTATTCTGTATGTTGGCTATTTGCTCTGTTGATTATTTTGTTGTGCAGATGCTTTTGAGTTTAATGTAGTCCTAAGTATTTATTTTTGTTGTTGTTGCATAGGTGTTTCCCTGTCCCCAGACAGATATTTGCTACCATTAATCCCACCCCCCCCCATAGTTTCCAACTACTGTCAGTCATTTTCTTATAGTATTAAATTGGATGTTCAAGGTCCATTATATGAGTGAGAACATGTGATACTCGAATCTTTGTTTCTGTGAGAGGCCACTCAGTATTATAGACTCTAGTTATATCCAGGTTGCTGTGAAATTCATGATTTTGTTCCTTTTTATGGCTGCAAAGTATTCCATCATGTATATGTACCACATTTTTAAAATCCAGTCCTCTTTTGATGGGCAGCATGGTTGCTTCCAGGTTCTTGCTATTGTGAACAATGTTGCGATAAACATATGTGTGCAGGTATCTTTTTTATAGAGTGATTTGAGTTCTTCAGGATAGGTTCCCAGTAGGGGGATTGCGGGGTTATATGGAAGGTTGATATTTAGAGCTTTTAGGAATTGCCACACTGCTTTCCACAGAGGTTGCACTAGTTTACACTCACACCAACAGTGTAGAAGTGTTCCCTTTTCGCCACACCCTCTCCAGCAGCTGTTATTTTTTGAGATGTTGATAATTGCCATTCTGACTGGAGTTAGGTGGTATCTCAGTATGGTTTTGATTTGCATCTCCCTGATGATTAGTGAGGTTGAACATTTCTTCATGTGTTTGTTGGCTGCTCAGATGTCTTCCTTTGTGAAGTGTCTGTTCATATCTTTTGCCCATTTTATGATGGGGTTGTTTGTTTTTTTCTTTTCAGCACGTTTGAGTTCCTTGTAGATTCAAGATGTTAAGCCTTTGTTAGACCTGGTGTTGGGAATACTTTTTCCCACTCTGTAGGCTATCTCCCTACTCTCTTGATGGTTTCTTTGGCTTTGCAGAAGCTTGCCAGTTTAATAAGGTCCCACTTGTCTATCTTCTCTCTTATGACCTGTGGGTTTCGGGTTTTGTTCAGGAATTGGATGCCAGTTCCAATTTCCATGAGGGTATGTCCTTCATTTTCTAAGGTTCTTATGGTTGAGGTTTTACGTTTAGGTCTCTGATCCATTTGGAGTTAACCTTTGTGCATGGGGATAGATAGGGGTCCTGTTTCAATTTTCTGCATGTAGTCAGCCAGTTTTCCCAGCACCATTTACTGAATATGTTCTCCTCTCCCCAGTGGTAGGTGGTGGAGGCTTTGTCGAAGATGTGTTGGTTGAGATATTGAGGTTTTACTTCTGGAATTTCAATTCTATTCCATTGATCTATATGCCTGTTCCTATACCAATACAAGCTGTTTTGATGATTGTGTAGCTTTATAGTAAAGTTTGAAGTCTGGTAATGTGATACCACCTGCTTTGTTTGTTTTTGTTTTTGTTTTTTTTTTGCTGAGAACTGTTCTGGTGATTCTTGGACGTTTGTATTTCCATATGAATTCCTGTGTTGCTTTTTCTAGGTCTGAGAAGAATGTTGCTGGTAATTTGATGGGTATTGCATTGAATTTGTAGATTGCCTTAGGTAAGATGGACATCTTCACAATGTTGATTCTTCCAATCCATGAGCATGGGATATTTTCCCACTTGTTTGTGTCATCTTTGATTTCTTTGAGCAGTGTTTTGTGGTTTTCCTTGTAAAGGTCTTTCACGTCTCTGGTTAGGAAGATGCCAAGGTATTTCACTTTTTTTTGTGGCTATTGTGAATGGAATTGTGTTTTTTACTTGGGTTTCTGTTTGTTTATTATTGGTGTAAAGAAATGCGATTGTCTTTTGCACATTTATTTTGTATCCTGACACTTTGCCAAAGGCCTTTATCAGTGAAAGGAGGTTTTTGGCAGATTCTCTTGGGTTTTCAAGGTACACAATCATATCATCTGCAAAGAGAGATAACTTGACTTCCTCTTTTCTTATTTGGGTACCCCTGATTGCCTTCTCTTCTCTGATTGATCTAGCCAGGACTTCCAATACTATGTTGAACAGGAGGGGTGAGAGTGGGCATCCTTGTCTTGTTTCAATTTTCAGGGGAAATGGTTCCAATTTTTGTCTGTTTAGGAGTAAGCTGGCTGTGGGTTTCTCGTAGATGGCTTTTACTATTTTGAGGTATGTTCCCCGTATGCCTAGATGTTCGAGGGTTTTTATCAAGAAAGGGTGCTGGGTTTTATCAACAGCTTTTTCTACATCTAATGGTATAATTATATGGTTTTTGTTTTGACATCTGCTGATGTAATTAATTGCATTGATGGTTTTACGAAAGTTGAACAAGGCTTGCATCCCAGGAATGATGCCTACTTGGTCATTATGGATGATTTTTGAGATGTATTGCTGAATCCGGTTTGCTAGGATCTTGTTGAGAATTTTAGCATCTATGTTCATCAATGATATTGGCCTGTAGTTCTCTTTCTTTGTTGGATCTTTACCTGACTTGGTATCAATGTGATGTTGGCTTTGTAAAATGATTTGGGGAGAGTTCTGTCTTTTTCAATCGCCTGGAATACCTTCAGTAGGACTGGTATCAGCTCCTCCTTAAATGTCTTGCAGAATTCTGCTGGAAAGCCATCTGGACCAGGGCTTTTTTTTTTGTAGGTAGTTTTCTTATTATGTAGTTGATTTCCTTGATTATTATTGGTCTATTTAGGGTCTCAATTTCTTCTTGTTTCAAACTAGATAGGTTGTGTGATGTCAGAAAGTCCTCCATCTCCTTAAGGTTTTCAAGTTTGTTTCCATACAAGTGTACATAGTAGTCTCCTATGATCTTTTGCATTTCTTCAGGGTCAGATGTGACTTCATCTTTTGTGTTTTTGATTGTGCTTATTTGGTTTTTTTCTCTTTTTTTCTAGGTCGGTCCAGCTAGGGGACCATCGATCTTGTTTATCCTTTGGAAGAACTAGCTTTTTATTTCATTTTTTTTTTGTATTATCTTTTTGTCTTCTATGTCCTGGATTTGGGCTTTTATTTTGGTGATCTGGATTCTTCTGCTGAAATTAGGGTTTTTGTGGTCTTGCTTTTTCAACTTCCTTAGGTGGCTTGTTAGGCTGTAAATTTCTGTTCCTTCCATTTTCTTCATGTGTGTTTGTAGGGATATGAAAAAGCTCTTACTACAGCTTTTAAGGCATCCCAGAGATTTTGGTAAGATGTTTCTTCATTTTCATTTATTTCCAGGTATCTTTTGATTTCTGTTTTGATTTCATCATTGACCCAGGAGTTGTTTAGCATCATGCTGTTTAGTGTCCATGTCTTTGTGGATTTTGGGGGGACCTTTTGGAGTCAGTGTTTATTTTTATTCCACTGTGGTCCAAGTAGGTGCATGGTAGAATTTCAGTCCTTTTAAATTTGCTTATGCTTGATTTATGGCCAATTATGTGGTTGGTCTTAGAATACGTTCCATGCGGTGATGAGTAGAATGTGTGTTCTGTGGTCTTTGGATGGAGTGTTCTGTAGGTATCAATTAAGTCCATTTGGTCCAGAATCACATTGAGGTTCTGGATCTCCTTGCTGATTTTTTGTCCTGATGATCTGTCTAGGGTTGTGAATGGGGTATTAAAGTCCCCAGATATCATGGTCAGTAACTTTCTTTAGTTTTCCTAGAAGCTGCTTTATGAAAGTTGGTGCACCTATGTTGGGTGCAAATATGTTTAGGATATATATTTCTTGTTGATGGATTGAGCCTTTTATCATTATGTAATGGCCTTCTGTATCTTTTTTATTTTTAATAGCTTGAAGGGTATTTTGTCTGAAATTAAGATCACTACTCCTCCTTTCTTTTGTTTTCCGTTCACCTGAAAGTTTGTTTCCCATCCTCTTGCTTTGAGTCTCTGGGTGTTCTTTCTAGTGAGTTTCGTCTCTTGAAGGCAATCGATTGTTGCCTGATGATATTTTATCCATTTTGCCATTCTATGTCTTTTCAGTGGTGCATTTAGTCTGTTCACATTTAGGCTAATAATTGAAATGCAAGAGTTGATCCCTGTCAGAGTTGTTCCTGTTTGTTTGTTGTCTTTCTTTGGTTTCTGGAGTTGGCTCATGTGTGTTTTTAATCTTTTTCCTGTACTCTTGTGAAGAATGTTGTTGTTCTTTTTTCTTTTTCTTCTGTGTTCAGTACTTTCTTAAGTGTTTCTTGTAGATGTGGTCTGGTGGCAGTGTAAGTTCTTAGGGATTGAATATTTGGAAAAGATTTCAATTCTCCCTCACTAATGAAGCTTAGTTTGGCTGGGTAGGTTATTCTTGGTTGAAATTGTTTATCTTTTAGAACTTTGAAGATAGGTTTCAGGCTCTCCTAGCCTGAAGTATTTCTGTGGATAAATATGCTACTATTCTAATAGGTCTTCCCTGGTAGGTAGTCTGGCCTTTTTCTCTTGCTGCCTTTAGGATTTTTTATTTAATAGCTACTTTGTTTAGGAGAATTATTATGTGTCTGGGAGTTGGTCTTCTCATTTTTTGTCTTGCAGGGGTTCTCTGAATCTCTTGTGTTTGAATTTTTCATCCTTGATGAGATGAGGGAAGTTTTCTTGAATGATTTCATAAAATGTTTGTTCTAGTGTGGCCTCTGTTTCTCTCTCTGCCTCAGGAAGCCCAATTACTCTTAGGTTTGGTCTCTTGAAGTGATTATTCATCTCTTTCAGGTTTTGTTCTGTCCGTTTGAGCTTCTTTTCTATGCTTTTGACACTTTGGGTTAGTTCTGTGTTTTGGTCTTCGAGCTCTGAGATTCTTTCTTCTGCTTGGCTAATTCTTCTTTCCATGCTTATTAGTTTGTTATTTATTTCCATCACAGTATTCTTTACTGCTGTTATTTCTCACATCAGTTCTTTCCTATTTTCCTCTTGTCTCTCCTCAATTTTTTAAATTCTCTCTATTAATGTCTTGATGTCTGGGTTTGTTGCATGTGACCAGTCATTCTGGGGTTTCTTCATTGTTTGTGTTCCAGAATCTGTTTTCTCAGTGTCTGGTTTTTCTTCATTTTTGTGGTTTTTTCCCCTCTCCCTACTTTTTCATTCCCTCCACATCACTGTCTTCTTTAATTCTGTTATTCAGATGTAGAGGGATTGGTTTTACCTCTATTTGTTCAATCTCCTATTCTTTATGCCTGACCTCTTACTTTGTTCAATTCTGGAGTTGCACTGTAGGTTGGGGGTGATACTTTTTGCAGTTTTGAGATTTACTTAAGGGGGGAGCTGTGATTCAAAATCTCTCTGCAGATCCTGGTATTTGCTGACAGGTGTATGGATAATCTGAAACCCACTTCCCACTGCCTTGGAATCTGTCCATGCAGTGGGGCTGTAGGTTTACTCCCTGAAATAAAATGTGGTTAGCAGAGGGAAGAGAATGGAGCAGACAGTGGGTTGAAGAGGAGGGTGGAGCAATAGAGGAGTAAGGGGGAAAGAAATGGGTGTACCAACAAATGGAGAGAGAGACCTATACTGAAACAGATAAAAACATTTAGACCACAGCTACACACTAACCAACTCCCATACAAAATAGAAACATAAATAAAACATACAGTGATGCTAACATACAAGATAATCAACCACCTTATTGGTGTGCTGTTTTTCTATACAAAGAAATGGTTTACAGAGAGAAGAAAAGAGGAGAAAAGGAAGAGGATAAAAGAAAAAAAGGAACAATACAGTAGGAATAGAATTAAGACATTAAACTAGCAGAACCAATCAAGCACACTCTGAGACTTTCGTTTAAGTACAATGTCCTTTCAGGTCTGATTTCTAGCTTTCTTTTCAAGCTGGTAAATTAGTTTGCAGTTAAGGTCAGTTGCCTCTGGTCTTCTGTGAAGGACAGTTCAGATCACCCTCTGTTCACCACTCTGGCCTATGTCGTTTTCAAGCTTGTTTCTCCCGTTTCGGTGTTGTTACCTTAAATCGCCAGCAGGTGGTAAATGTTACCTTAAATCGCCAGCAGGTGGTGCTATCTCAGCTGCTTGCCCCAGAGGGGGTGGGGCTGGTCAGGAACCCTTAGAGGCTGGAGATGGCAGCCTGCCTCAGGGCACACGGGAGGAGACCCACGGCAGGCAGGATGTCACAGTCGCAGAAGAGGTGGCAGTGATCCCAGCAGATGTTCTCTGCAGGGCTTTCAAGGACTGAATTCGTGGATCATCTCAGGCACGGGTGGCGCAATGTGCTATGGCCACCATGGAGGCTAGGGCGGCACTGGCGGCTGCTGTGTCTGCACTGCAGTGGCTGTCCAGACCGTTGCGATGCCCCAGTGGTGGCAATGGCCGAGCTCCGTGTGAAGAGCAAGCTGTGATGCTGGGGTCCGCAGCCCCCGGGGAGAGAGCCAGAGACCCATTGCAGTTCTCCTTTGCAGAGGGTTTCATAGACCAGGTTGCCCCATTGCCATCTTGCCAGAAGTCCCCCAGTGTTCATTATTGTTGTTGCATGTTTTTGTGTGCCATTGAGAGAATGTCGCAACTTGAAGTAGAACACAGATCAAACACTAAATTTCTTGTTAAACTTGGTACGAGTGGAATGAATTCAGGGACATGCTAATCCCAGTTTACAGGGATAGTGCCATCAAGAAAGCAGCAGTGTACACATGGATTAAACGTTTTTCTGAGGGGAGAGAAAGTGTCACCAATGAAGAGAGGTTAGGATTGCCAGTAAGGAGCAGACAGATGAAAACTGCAAAAATTCATCAAATTGTGTGTCAAAATCATTGACTGACTATGAAAAGCATAGCAGACCAAAAAACTTACATAAAAAAAGATAGGAATATCTTAACTGATAATCTTGGCATGAGAAAACTATATGCAAAATGGTCCTAAAGAAGCTCTTGCATCATGACAATGCACCAGTTCACACAGCACTGTCTGTGAGGAAGATTTTTCCCAGTACACAAATAGCTGCATTGGAACACTTTCTTTACTCATCTGATCTGGCCCCCAATGACTTGTTCCTTTACACCAAAATAAAGGAAATATTGAAAAAAGGCATTGTGATGACATCCAAGACATCAAGGGTAGTACGATGACAGCTTTGATGGCCGTTTCAGAAAAAGAGTTTCAAAATTGCTTTGATGAGTGGACTAGGTGTTGGTTTTTGTACATAGCTTCCCAAAGGGAATACTTCAAAGGTGACCATATTGATATTCAGGAGCTGGGTCATGTAGTGCTCCTAGGACAGAAAGTGTCCCTGGCATCTTGCGTCTTTCCTCCATTAGGAAGACTCACTCTTCTCACCTTCTCCACAGGAGGTGGAGTTCAGGTGTAATGTGACCTGACAGGAGGTAGATTTCAGTAGGTCAAGGCTGCAGTGTCCTTGGGCATGCCACTGCACTCCAGAACGTTTGACAGAGTGAATCTCTAGCTCAACATTATGTTTATTATATTCATTTATATTTTATATTTTGCAATATATATTTTGCTATATTGCATTCTGCTACATTAATGTAGTCCACTCTATTTATTTTTTGCATTGTTGATGGCCAGTTAGGTAGTTTTCCAGTTTTTCCATCATGAATAAAGCTGCCATGATAGTACCATTTATTCACATGTTATATATCTCTTTCTGCTTCATAAAAATTCAGGACTATTTCTTGAATTTTTATAAAGTTTGCAGATTAGTTTTCTGACTTGTCTAATTTACTGTTGGTTATGGTAATGGATTTTTTAATTTATTTTTTAAATTTTATCTACTTATTTAATTATTGTAGAGATGAGGTATCATCAAGTTGCCCGGGCTGGTCTCAAACCCACAGACTCCGTTAATCCACTCATCTTGGTTTCCCAAAGTGCTAGAATTACAGGCTGAGTCACTGAACCTGGCCTCAATGGTTTTTTAAATTGAGTAATTATGTTTATTATACTCAAGAATATTTTAGTTCTAGATTATAACTGCACATAAATTTTCCTTTTTATTTGGTAAATGTAAAGACCTCCTAAAACTTGCTGAAGAAACATTCAATGACAATTTGCATTTTTTAAGTTTCTTGTCTTTCACTTCACGTGATACTTCTCTTAAGTTGGTTGTGGGAATGGAACCTGTGATGAAATTTCACAGCTGCAGAGTTCTTTTCGGTATTAGAATTACTCTGAGAAAGCAAATGGTTAATAGTTTTACAGTGGGATTTTTGAAGTCCGTTTACATCCATATGTGTTGCTTTATAAACTCTTCATCTGAAGGAAGGGAATTTGTGTTCATTCTAGTCATGACAAGATAACAAGGAGAAATTAGGTCGTCTATCTCTTACTGCTCTTGCTTTCTTTTTCTTCCTCTCATTGGACAAGTAGTCTTACCCTATCCTATCATCTCTGGAGAATGAATTGTATACAGGAAGCAGATAACCCTACAGAGCCACAAAGGTCCCAGGCTATATCATCTGGCTCAGGGAATGACTGACACAAAGGTCCCAGGCTATATCATCTGGCTCAGGGAATGATTGACACAGAGGTATCTGTGAACATGGTCTGGACATTCCATGTGATGCATCTTAGAACCATCCATTTTCACTGGTTTCCTCGCTACTATGAGAGAACATTAGTTCCACTGGTAGTTTGGAGTTTTCATTATAGTATGTTTTAATGTGCTTTAGAAGTTACTCAGAGAGAAGTGTATCTTTCCTATCTTTACGTCTTAGTATTTTGGTCATTGTGTAACTCTGTGTGAATCAAACTTCCACAGAATATGTTGGAAAAGAAACTCAAAGCTAAACAAAGAATCTAGGAAAGAATTTTTTTAAATGCCTGGATCCAAGGCTTGTGTGTTCTGGAAACAGATTTCTGTGTTTTTCAAGAAATTCCTCATCCCTGCACATGCATGTTTATTGCAGCACTATTTACAATAGCAAAAACATGGAACCAACCATTGAAATTAGACTGAATTAAAAAGTGTGGTACATATACATGATGAAATATTATGCAGCCATAAAGGACAAAATTATAAATTTTGCAGCAACTTGGATGGATTTAGAGTCTGTAATATTCAGTGATCTATCACAGAAACAAAGAACTGAGTACCACATGTCATCACTAATAAGCAGACCCTGAAAAATTATCATAATACTGTAAGAAAGGGATTGGCAGTAGTGGGAAATTGCCAGGAAGGGAGCAGAGAGGGAGCATACTTCATCAATAAGGGTACCTGATCTCAAACCAGGTGACATGGGGACCAAAGTGAGACCCAAACTTTACCTGTATGATGACCATTTGTATATGTAACCCTGAATTGTAAAAAAAAAAAAAAATTATAAAAGGCTACATCACCTCTACCAAAAAAGAAATTTTTCAACCAGCAGTTTAAATTATATTCAGAGAATAATATAGACTACCATCTATTTCTAGAAACGGGAATGTGAAATCAAATAAATATTTGTAAATAAACACAGTCCCAGGAATTAATACCACTTATCTTACAATTCACTAGATAATAGATAGCAGAGCATAATGGGAGAAAATACACAGAAGACAAAGATCATTTGGGAAGTTTCACTTAATGCCTATCTGCTGATCTGTCACTCAAATATTTCTTTCAAGTCTGACCCTCTCTTCTCAGTGCCAGGCACACACATAAGCATCTTGCATACTTCTATGCAGACATCCAATAAAGGTCCACTAGAACTGAAACTCAGTTTTGTTCAATAACTTTATTCTGTTCATTCTTCCAAATTTCCTCCCACTGGCATATTCTGTTGAGGGAGCAGGTGTTGATATATTTTTTTCCTGATTTCCTTTCAGCACTCTTTCCTTTTGTAGTTCCTTAAGCCTGTCTCACTATCTTGGTGCTTTCCCATCTGGTGACATCCTACTTGCCCATCTAGTGAAATCGGAATAAAAAGTTTTGTCTTAAAATATGCTTTCTCTTTGACATCCTTCCTGAAGTCACCAAACAGAATTAGCCATGTTATTTCCTATACCTCACTAATATATCTGATTAAAGCACACATCATATGGTATTTGTGATGGCAGTGTTTGTATTTTATGTAGCTCTCTCCCTACTTTGTTTTTATTATTTTTATGATGGGAGGGGCCATTTTATGTTCATGTTTGTTTTTCGTGTTCGTTAAGATAGAAAAAAAGTTTGGGACTTTAAAGTTAACCTCTCTCATCCCTGTGTCTCTCTGCCTGTTTGCCTTCTTATCCATCACTGTTTCTCTCTCTCTCTCTCTCTCTCTCTCTCTCTCTCTATATATATATATATATATATAGTGATTATAAATAATTATTCTACATAATTATAGATTTGGTTATATAATAACTATTGATTACATATAATTATATTATATATATAATTAGTGATTATGTATGATTGCATATGTATAATACAACTATATGTGCATAATTATATATGTACTGTATTCTACATATAGTGATATATAGAATATGTATATGTAACTATAGTTACATATATATATATACACACACTATATATATATCACTGAGCGTGTGTGTGTGTGTGTGTGTGTGTGTACGCGCGCGCAGAGAGAGAGAGACCCCAAGAAATTGGAATTATCTTTTGGAGGGAGGGCCCCTTGGAGAACAGGCTTCTCCTGTTACATGAGTGTTCTAGGAATCCATCAGCATCAGTATAACTACTAACATTGTTGTGAGCTTCAGTGAATTTTTTCTTGTGTATGGAGATTCTTTCAATGTGCTTGGCCATTTCATGATGGGTGATTTATGAGTGTATCTACCCACACTGTGCTGAGTGTTCATCATTTTTTGACCAAAATTGCCTGTCTCCTTACCCACCCTCTATATTTACTGAATCTCACCCATAATGATTTTTTTTGTTTCTCCGATGAAAAAGTCCTCAAAGGGAAATATTTTGCTGAAGTGGAAGACATGAAACAAAAAACAGCAGATACACTAAAAGACATCAAAATTGATGAATTTTAAAAGTGTTTTGAACAGTGGAAAAAAAAATCTCAATAGATGTATTGCATCAGAGAGTACTTTGGAGTTGACTGAAGTTTAAACATGTAAGAACAAATACACCAATTTTTATAGGTAAAATTATGGTTTTGGGGGTTCCTCTTTGTATTTAACATTTACATGTGTGTATATAAGTATTTATATATGTATAATTATATAGGTGTATATATATATATAATTATATATATACATATATAATTATATAGGTGTATATATATATACACAAACCTATATATATAATTATATAGGTGTATATATAATATATATAATTTTTTAACCAACTTAGTGAAGAGTGGCGTGTCATTCCTTGCCACCCGTGGTGTCTATTGATAGCAGCAGCTGCTTTGGGTACCTGACTGAAGTTAAGAAAGTGGGCAGGCAGGGACAGTGCAGAAGAGCTCTGCCACCTGGTGGGGGAGGCAGGGGTTAGATGTATTTACGCACTGAGAGGAGGCAGCCATACTTCACTGTGTCTATACTACCGGCACAGAAGTAGAGAGCCGTCTGGTTCTTTTGGGTCGATGTCACAGTGAGAGGAAAGAATGCCTTCTTCTCCCAAGAGGCACTGTAGCTTTCAGTTAGCTATGTCTCCTTTTTGAACATCTTTTACAACTTGTGAGTAGTAAATCAGTCTCAGCCCTTGCCGTGGGTCCGTCAGTACCAGTACATGGCTTTGTGATTCAAAATCTGTTCACATTCCAGAATCACAGCCTGTCCTTCCTTTCTAAACAAATATTTTGGGACTTGAGTGATTCTACCATCCATGATTCCTGGGGAAGAAAGAGAAAAATGCTGGAGACAGAGTCCAGGGAGGTGTCTGGTGCTGCTGTCACTGGGGAAATGCTTGGATCTGGAGCTTGGCCCACTGAGGACAGGAATTTGCTCTCCGAACGAACCCAAGACTCACCTGCTCCTAGGAGACAAAGGGCCACACAGCAGAGTACCTGGCTGCTCACAGTGAAAAAGGTGTCTCCTGGCAGATCCAAGTGCTTGTTGGAAAAGAATGAGAAAAGAGGTTGAGCTCTGAGCCTCCCCCTGGCTTCACATATGGACTTTGTCAGAAGGCTGGAAAGAACATTTGGGAGAGTGCTGGGAATACTCAGGACAGGCTCCGTTATTTTGCATATAATGACACAGGTAAGAGTCATTCTCACCTCCCTTACTTATGTACTCCATCTGGGCAGAGAAGGCTGGCACCCCATGTTTCCAAGTCACAATCCCACTCTGATTGGCCTATTGATGTTACCTAGTGTCTGTAACGTTGAAATTACTCAGGAACACTGTAGATACTCTGGTCGTGTAAGAATACAGAATTCATTTATTTTTCCTCTTTTATTTTATTTTTCATTTATTCAAATATCTGCACATATTTGTGTGGTATATGTGATATTTTGTTACATGCATAGAATGTGTAATAAGTCAGGGTATTTGGGGTATCCAACATCTCAAATATTGATCATTTTCTAATACCATCAGTTGTCTCAGGGAAAGAAGTCTGGGTCTGTCCAGAGGTATCTCTGGCTGCCATGACAGTGCGCTACTCAGCTATCCTGCTTCACAGACCAAAGCTGCTGCTGTCCCAGACATATCATGCAATTATGCCAAGCCTTAGCTTCCTTTGAACACCTTCGCTCTGAATGGTTTGACTTCTTTATGCCATTTTCATTCTCTTACTTGTTTCCTTGCCTTTATTTCATGCTGTCGCTTAATTTTTATTTAATGTTATGCTCCATTGGTCATGTTTTAATTTATTCTGTGTTTTTAGGATAATTTATCTTTTTCTTTATTTCGTTCCCAAGATAAGTTCATTTATCTTCTCATTTCTTCTTATTTTTGTTATTTCTCTTCTAGTTTATAAACTCCTTGTTATAAACGGCTTATCATATTCTCAATTGCTTGCTTAACTCTCTATTTAATTCTGTTTGAAATGTAAACCTACATTTTCTCCTGACTTATGATTGTTTTTGAGGTGAGAGTTTTTCTTTGATCTTACAGGTTTAACTTTCTCTTGTTCATTTTGTTACTGGAGTGTTTTACAAAATGTCTCGCACGAACCCTTTGCCATCTTTCTAATACAGTCCAGACTCCTTAGTGAGTTTTGTTTGTTTTCATGGTGAGGCTGCTTGTGAGTCCTTTTAATTTGTGGTTCCTTTTTGTTTTGAAACTCTAAGTTTTTTCCCTTTTTCTCTTCACTATCTGGTTTCCAGAGGACCCTTTTTCTTCTATTTTGCCTATTCTTCTTCCTTTGAAACAATAATCTGTAAGATTGCTCCTTTAAACCACATGTCTGGTACTTTAAATTGCATGGGCTTTAGAATCCCCTTTGACTGAAGCCCTGGTGGAGTCTCAGGGGTTGGTCTTTTTCTGGTGGTCTTTCCAGGTCTCCTCAGGCCTCCAGCTAGAATCCCTCTTCTGTCTTCCTGGAAGATTTTCTGAGTTTTTGGCCTTTCAGGTAGAGTGAGGAAAGGGCAGGAGCTTGTAAAATAATTTTTAAAAATAAAAAAGCAAGTATATTTTTTGATAGAATGACTTGAGTTCCTATGGGTATATTTTCAGGAGAGGTATTACTGGGTCATGTGAAAGGTCGATTTTTAGATCTTTTAGGAATCACCACACTATTTTCCACAGAGGTTGTACTAATTTACACTCCCATCAACAGTGTAGAAGTGATCCCTTTTCTCCACGTCCTTGCCAGCATCTTTTTGTTTTTTAGTTATTAATGATGGCCATCCTGACTAGATTTAGGTGGTAACTCAGTGTGGTTTTGATATGCATTTCTTTGATGATTAGTGACACTGGGCATTTTTAATGTATCTGTTAGCTGTTCATATGTCTTCTTTTGAGAAGTGTCTATTCATACCTTCTGCTCACTTTTTATTGCCCATCAAAACTGAACCAGATAAAGAAAATTGGTATATGTACACAATAGAGTATTACACAGTCATAAAGAAGGACAAAATTATGGATTTTGCAGCAACTTGGATGGATTTAGCTTCTATAATACTCAGTGATCTATCAGAGAAACAAAGAGCTGAGTACCACATATCTTCACTCATAAGTGGACCCTGAATATTAACCATAATACTATTTTAAAGGGATTGGCAGTATTGGGATATTAACAGGGGAGAGGGGTCACATAATATCAATACGGGTATTTGATCTAAAACCAGCAGAAGCAGGGACCAAAGGAAGGCCTAAACTTTACCTGTACAATGATGACCACCTATCTACCTAATCCTGAATTGTATCCCACGTCTTTAAAATAATAAATAAATATAAACAAACACACATACACAGAGAAAATAAAAAAGCAAAAAAAAATGCAGTGAAGTTACAGCTTATACAACATGCTGGTGAAGCTTGACTTAACTCGTTAAATAAGTATTTGAAATGACTTTGCAGTTGTCTGCTTTTTGATTTCCTGAAACTTTTTCATCAAAACAAATGATAATAAACACTTTTCTGCTAGCACTCAGTATCTGTTGAGTGATGAGACTAAAAAGAAAAAGTCACTGAGATAAAAAATTGAGGTGACTTATTTCTTAAGAACAATATCTGCAGGCCGGACCTATCACCTAAATTCCAGACAAATTTATCCAACTGTATTTCCACCATCTCTCACATATTCTATACATTTATAGTAGGAGTTGTTAAACCTAGCATTCATACAAGCCTGCAAAGGCACTAGACAAGGAACAAAACAAACATTATGCCAAAGAGAATACCAAGAAGCATGGAGTGATAAAACAAATATGACCTTTTGTGCCTGGTAAACCTGGGTTTGAATTCTGTTTCTATCACCTATGGGTTTCTTTTCTTCTTTTCCTTCCTTTCTTTCTTTTTTCTTCCTTTCTTTTCTTCTCTTCCTCTCCCTTCTCCTCCTGCTTCTTCTTCTCTTTCTTTCTCTCTCTTTCTTTCATTATTTCTTCCTGGAGTCATATTTCCCCATGGTAAAAATGAAAACAAACAAAGAAACAGGAAGTAAACATTTCTTTTGCTTGATTGTCTCAGTGATTAAATTAGATTTGGAAAGAACAAAATATAGAACTTGATATTCAATATAAAGTAAAAGAAAGAACAGAGTTACTTTGGTCAACAAATATTTCCCCTAAAAAATTGTGCCTAGTTTTAAAAAAATCTTTACAATTTTCAGATGACAGAGTCTTAGTTTCTGAGCATAGACTGAAATGTTCCGAGATGTTTCTATAGTCCTCCACTATTGCCATCCTCAACTTGCAAGCCGCCTTGGAGCTGATTTGCTTGTGATACGAATAGTGTGTCCCCTTTCCCAGCTCTCTGCTGTTTCTGGAGTGGGCCTGGAGGATGTTTGTGCACTAAGAGGATGTGTCTGTGTGCTGACATGAGTGATTAGCTGGCACAGAAATATGCTGCCGAGCCTCCTGGTTCTGCCTGCTGGATATTTAGGATGCTGGGTCCCTCTTTGAGAAATTCATTAGAAAACCACCTCCTTGGCATTCCTGACTTATCTATGATTCTTTTTTTCTGGAGGTAGATCATAAATTTCAAATCTTCCTCCAAGAGCTGCCGATACCAGGAAACATGATTGTATTCTTTCATTGGGCTGCATCTCAGCACTGCCTCCTGTCCTCTCCTTCTGACTGAGTGTCTTGGGTTCTGAGTGACATTGGCATTTGTGAATCCTTAAAGAAGAAGAGATTGCATCAGGCAGAGTAGCAATGGCAAAGGAATGAGTGCCTTACAACAAAGCAGCCCATTTGAATTTCCTGCATTCATTTAAAATCTTACATGAATTTTGCTTTTTACCCCATAAGAACATTATTTGTTTTCATATTAATGTCAATATCTTTCAGAAAATTTTTGGCCAGCGTAGAGTTGCAGGGTATAACTGAGACATGGCTCTAGAACTAGAAACAAAGCCCTGTGATGCCAGTCCATTAGCTTAGAACTCACCTGCTCCCAAGAGCCAGATGGCCACCACCCAGCAGAGGAGTCTGACACCCATGGCAGACGTGGGCACAGAGGTGAGCCTGTAAGCAGGGCTAAGAGGAACACTTGCTGCAGCAGGTCAGGTAACCAAGTCTCACAGCTGCTTTCTATGAGGTGGATCTTCCTGTGAGGTCACCCTTTTCAGTGGGTCCTATCATCTCTAGAACAAATTCTGCATGTCAGTTAAATGGTAGATCCATTCTTCTTAGCTACACACACAACCTGGCATAGTGTATGCTTGGGGAGATAGTGTTGTATAGTAAGTTTTTGAGATAAGCTCCTTCATTTTTGGTTCTTCTTTCTCTCTCCTTTTTCTTATCTTTTGTTTTTTTATTTCCCTTTTATTGGCCCATATCATCTTTCTGTTTTCTGTCTGTTGCTGAATAGAAATATTGACCAGAGATGACATCTAGATACACATATTAAGAGACCAGGGAGTGGAGAACAATACTACTAGAGGGAAAACTGGAGACCACCAGATGAGCCCAAGACTTCTTCTGGAAATATTCGAAATTGCTCTCCAAAGCCATCGATGTAGATGCCCATCTCAGAACACCCTTGCATTGCCCAAAGGGACTTTTCCTAGATACTTTTGGATCTGCTAATTCTCAGGCTGCAAGAGTAGTGCTGAAGTCTACACAGATGTGGGGGAAATAAAAGTCCTGCTCATTATTTCTGAGGTGATTTTTATCACTTAGGGCTCAGAGCAATTCTTCTTGTGTGCAGAAACTCACCACATAACATGTAGATGCTTCCACCAGCTGCTGGTTAACAGTCTTTCATTCTTAGGGCTAAAACCTAGGATAGGAAGCAGATATCTTATCATCCATTTGTATAATCTCCTCTTCACAACAGTATGTTTCAAACCAAACCTTCTCACTCGAGACTAAGCTACAGGAATCTTTGTGATGAGAATCAATAAATGCAAACCATGACTTGTGTGCTGGAATGGGAGGAGTGAAAAAGTAGTGATTTTGATGTTCTCATGATAATGGGGATGGTGGCTCCAACAACATGTCAGCCAGGCAGCACAACAGACTGTAGGATGATTGCTATCATGCATGCAATCGCCTTGGGCACTTATAACTTACCCAGTCAAATCTCCACTTTCAGATCTCTAAACCTGTCTCCTCCAACAAAGCTGTAGGGAGCTTCATCTACCAAGAGCACCCTAAAAGCTAAATATTGTTTCTGGTGGCTAAAACCTCAGAAAATAGCCCTTGTTTTTTTCCTTATTCCCTCTACTTCAAGGCTCTGGCAATGTGTCCCCATCCTTCTATCGAAATATCATATAAGGAAGGGACCCAGAAAAAAAAACAGTATTATTATTTTAGAGGCAGGATCCCTGTAGTACAAACTTCCCCTGCAAGGTAAGTGTTCTATAAACCCATTGGTATCAGTTGTACATCCCAAGTGGCAATCAGGTGACTGATTCTTCCACAATGACAATATACCTGCTCACATAGCACTGAGTGTTAAGCAGTTTTTGACAAAAAATGGCATGGCCTCTGTGACCCACCCTCCCTAGTTATCTGATCTCATTCCAGGCAATTTTGTTTTGTGTTTCCCCAGGTGAAAAAAGTCCCCAAGGGAAAGGTTTTGCCATGTGGAAGAGGTGAAATAAAAAAAGTTAGTACAGAGAGTTTAGGCCTCTTGTACTCAACTTTGCCCTGCAGCATATATATTAGTAGGTGTGAGAAGTTGGGCAACTTACACTTTCTTCGTCCATTAAAGTGCAGATAATAATGGTTACATTAATACTTCTCTTATTCCGAATTAAGGGAGCTAGTCCCATGCAGCATATGGTCAAAAATCAGCATGTACTGATTGCATATCTTAATTTTGACATTTATGTTGATATTGTCTGGCATGGCTAGATTGACTGAAGCTGAATGAACATTCTAAACTGCTTGTCATTAGATGAAGGAGGCAAAAGAAATGCACGCTTCCGATTAATAGTAGAGAGGGGGCAGATATCACACAGTATCTGGTGCTAATAACAAAATACTGAGCTATGTAGTTGCTTACATCAGTGGTCCAATGGGATACAAATCAGGAAACTCAGCAAAAAACCAGGTCACAGCAATTCTAGACAATAGCAGACCATCATAGTAGCTAAAACCTATCTATACTAGTCTACTAGTTTCCAGACGCTGTGCTAGAAAGAAATTTTTTTTGAGTTGAAGTCTGACTCTGTTGCCCAGACTGGAGTGCAGTGGCATGCTCCCAGCCACCACAGCCTCGACCTGCTGGGCTCCAGCGATCCCTCAATCTCAGCCTTCCAAGTAGTCGGAATTACAGGTGTGCACTCCCATGCCCGGCTAATTTTTTATTTATTGTAGAAATGAGGTCTTGCCAAGTTGCCTAGGTGGATTTTGAACCCACGGACTCAGGCAATTCATTCACCTCAGCCTTCCAAAGTGCTGGGAATACAGGCTGAGCCATCGAGCCAGGCCATGTGATAGAAAATTTTAAGAATATTTCATTTAACTAAATCTACCAGATAAATACCATTACTATCCTTCTGTTAAATATGAGAAGTAAGGTATAAAGATGTTCACAGAATTGCTTACATAGCTTTTGAGTAGGGGAACCAGAATTGTGGTCTACATGATCTGTTGCCAGGGCCTACGTCTTTAACTATCACCCTGAATTACCTCCTAGTGACCCTGGCAGGTAGTATTTAGATATCTGGGTGGGCATTTGAGTGTCTTCCTGGGACATCAGGAATGGGTTTCAAAGCCATAGACACAAATATTTCCTTTGAGAGAGGGTTGATGTCCTTATTCATGGGTGAGCAGAATTCAACGTTTATACCTATCAGAGTTATGTTGTTCTAGCCATGAACATGGGATTTTTTTTTGAGTCAGCATCTCACTTTGTCACCCAGACTGTAGTGCAGTGGCACAATTATGGTTCACTACAGCCTAGACCTCCTGGGCTTAGGCTTAAGCTATCTTTCCGCCTTAGCCTCCTGAGTAGCTGGGACTACAAGTGCACACTGTTATGTCTTACCAATTTTTTGATATTTTGTGATGTTGACTAGGCTAGCCTAGAACTTCTGGGCTCAAGTGATCCTCCTACCTCAGTCTCCCAAAGTGCTGGGATTACAGGCATGAACCGCCATGCTCAGCCCACAATATCTTGAATCTTGTTATATGCTGTCCATGTTATAGGAAAATTTTTATTATGCAAAGTTTCATCAAAGTACAGAAATTGATGGAAATAAAACATGCTAAGTTTTTATTAAAGAAGATGTTACTTTAGAGAAATGCAAATCAAAATCACAATAAGATACCACTTAACTCCAGTAAGGACAGCTCTCATCAACAAAGCAAAAGACAACAGATGCTGGCAAGGGTTCAGAGAAAAGGGAATGCTTCTACACCATTGGTGGGAGTGCAGACTACTTCAGCATCTATGGAAAGCGGTATGGTGATTCCTAAAAGAATGAAAAATTGGCCTTTTATATGATTCAGCAATCCCTCTCCTGAGAATATACCTGGAAGAACATAGTTCATTCTACCAAAAAGACATCTGCACATGAATTTTATAGCTGCATTATTCACAATAGAAAAAACATGAACTCAACCTCACTGCCCATCAAAAGTGAACTGGATTAAACAATGTGATATATATACATGATATTATGTGAATAAAGAAAGTGATATATATATATATATGTACATATATATATATATAATGCAGCCATGAAGAAGAACAAAATCATGAAATTCACAGTAAATTAGATAGAGTTGGAAGCTATCATACTTAGTGATCTATCTCAGAAAACAAAGAACTGAATACCAAATGTTCTCACTCATAAGTGGGACCTGAACTTTAATCATGCTTGCATAAAAGAGGGATCAGCAGTGGATGGACACTGCCAGGGGAGGGAAAGAAAGAGGGATGGGGTATGTTCATCACAAAGGGTACCTGATCCTTAGCCAGGGGAAGTGAGGGCTAGTTGGAGTTCCAAATTTCACCTGCACAGAACCTGCATATGTATCTAATCCTGACTTGTGCCCCACATATCTATAGTAATAAAAAAATGTTACTGTCATTTAGAGGATTTTTTGAGGCAGTTGAGTAAAGATGATGTTATTGAGAAAGAAGCATTGAATACAGAGAGATTTTAAGAGACCTAAAGGGAGTCATGTGTTGGAAAAGGATCAAATAAGAGACAAAAAGAAATGTTGGTTCAAATAATGGGCATTCGCAGAGAGGAGAGAAACAGAGAGTATGCTAGACTTGATATGAGAGCTTTAAAGTCTTTGGAAAGAGCAGGAACTCAGACTCTTGTAGGACCTGGAAACAGATGATACAGGGACCAAAATGAACAAGTAAAGGACTCAGTAAACTGTAGAGTGCTGAATGAATATGAAGTATTTTCATAGCCAGTGGCAATGTTAGCAGGATGCACAGGAGACTAGAGAGGAAAAGAGGGTGTATTTCTCTTTATGGCCTATAAATGTAATACCTCTTTACTCCTGTTTTACTTTTATTGCTCATTTTATTTTTTTTAGATTGGAATATATAGTTTATTTCAAATGTAAATTAGAGAGAGAGAGAGCAAGAGAGCGAGAGAGTGAGAGAGCGGGAGAGCAAGAGAGCGAGAGAGAGAGAGAGAGAGAGGAGGTTCATCTCCCCAAGGTAGGGAAGGGGGCCAAAGCCTGGGAAAGCATGGCCTGGCCAGAGCTCAAACAGCCCATGACTAGCCCAGAGCTTAGCAAAGAATGGCCTTGTTTTAAAACTGGCTGACCACATGCAAAAGATTGAAACAGGACCCCTATCTATCCCCATACACAAAAATTAACTCCAAATGGATCAGGGACCTGAATATAAAACCTCAAACCATAAGAACCTTAGAAAATTAAGGACATGCCCTCATGGAAATTGGAACTGGCATCCAATTCCTGAACAAAACTCGAAACCCACAGGCCATAAGGGATAAGATAGACAAGTGGGACCTCATTAAACTGACAAGCTTCTGCAAAGCCAAAGAAACCATCAAGAGAGCAGGAACACAGCCTACAGACTGGGAAAAAGTATTTGCCAACTCCAGGTCTGACAAAGGCTTAACATCCTGGATCTACAAGGAACTCAAACGTGCTGAAAAGAAAAAACCAAACAACCCCATTATAAAGTGGGCAAAAGATATGAACAGACACTTCACAAAGAAAGACATCCAAGCAGCCAACAGACATATGAAGAAATGCTCAACCTCATTAATCATCAGGGAGATGCAAATCAAAACCACACTGAGATACCACCTAACCCCAGTCAGAATGGCAATTATCAACAACTCAAAAAATAACAGCTGCTGGAGAGGGTGTGGTGAAAAGGGAACACTTCTACACTGTTGGTGGGAGTGTAAACTAGTGCAACCTCTGTGGAAAGCAGTGTGGCGATTCCTAAAAGCTCTAAACATCAACCTCCCATATGACCCTGCAATCCCCCTACTGGGAATATACCCTGAAGAACTCAAATCACTCTATAAAAAAGATACCTTCACACGAATGTTCATTGCAGCATTGTTCATAATAGCTAGAACCTGGAACCAACCACGCTGTCCATCAAAAGAGGACTGGATAAAAAAAAATGTGGTACATATCCACGATGGAATACCATGCAGCCATAAAAAAGAACAAAATCATGAATTTCGCAGCAACCTGGATGGAACTAAAGTCTGTAATACTGAGTGACCTCTCACAGAAACAAAGATCTGAGCACCACATATTCTCACTCATATGGTGGACCTTGATCATCCAATGCACTACTATAAGAAAATGACTGACAGTGTTGGGAAACTATGGGGGAGGATGGGACTAATGGTAGTAAACATCTGTCTAGAGACAGGGAGACACCAGTTATCAACAAGGGGGCCTGAATGAAGCTTATTTGTATACCTAACCCTTAACTGTACCCCACAATATCAAAATAAAAAAATATCGATTAAAAAAAATACCTTATTGTAATTGTGACGTGGTGCCATCTATGTACAAGAAGATGAATGAGAAAAAGTTTATGTGACTTTTTTTTTCTTTACAGAAGAAAGAGATCTGGAAATTTCCTAGTAGATTTAATAGCAGGTAGAAATTGGGATGCATTGAAAGATGCTGAGTGGCAGTGAGTGCTGGGGAGAATGTGTTGGAGGCACTAGGAAGAACCAGATGAGTATGTAAGCTGAGGCTTAACAAACTCTATTAACACAAAGTGTAAGTAGGGCTAGGATATATTTATGTAGTAAAATGGTAAAAAGCAGATCAGTGGTATGAATAGCTTTGTGTTTATTCTATAATGTAAATCACTGAGTTCATTAAAATGAGAAAAAGAAGTAGAAAAGTTACAATATTAATAAAAATCTTATTTTTAATAGAGATGCTATCATTTGTCATTATCCACAATGATGTCATTTATAATTTAATGTCCAAATTAATACACTTTTGTATGTGAAAGAGGGTGCTATTGGGAGGCTGAGGTGAGTGGATTGCCTGATCCCACGGATTCGAGACCCATCTGGGCAGCGAGACCTCATCTCTACAATAAATCAAAAAAATCAGCCGGGCATGGTAGCGCATGCCTGTAATTCTGGCTACTTGGAAGGCTGAGGTGGAAGGAACGCCGGAACCCAGCAGGTCGAGGCTGTGGTGACTGGGAGCGGCCACTACACTCCAGTCTGGGTGACAGAGTGAGACTCCAAATCAAAAATAATAATAATTATTATTATTATGTCAGGACAAGCAGCCAAAACCAAAACAGCATTGTAAACTCGAATGTCTGCAGGTTGTACATAGTAGACTCTCTGACATGCTCTTTACTGCCACCTAATAACAGTGGGGGAGGGGGGATATCGCAGAAAGTATACAGTATTTTCTCTGACATACTACATTTCAAATTAACCACATTGTTGTGGTACCTTGGCATAATCTATAACGTCTCTTCCAACCAGATAGTCTCTGTACATGTGTCATCTACATAAATAATTATGTTGATGTTTTCCGGGTAGTGGAAGATATCTTCCACAGCAGCTTTGGTTGTCACATGTGTGGGGAAAATGAAGATGTATCATGAGTCAAATAATTGTAGTCATATCAGAGTTTAGAACCCAAATAATGCAAGTCTCTAATTTTCAAAAGAAGGACTCTGAGTCCAAGAGAGCTGAAGCCAGCTGTCAAGGTAAAAAAAAAAAAAAAAAAAGCCAGAGTTTGGATTAGCAAGCAATTTCCCAACTTCAATTCCAGTGTCTATGGATTTGAGGTCTACAAGAAAAATGAAGAACAAAATAGTAGAGCACTATAGAAGAGTTGATATTTTATCAATCTAATGAGATCCTTTGGGCATAACTTCAGCATGGACAGAAATCACCAGGAGACTGGTAACATTATACATATTCCTAAAACCCATCAACAGAAATTCTGACTCTGAAATTCTGCCTTTGTCCTAAAATATGTCTGTGTCTGTTCAACCTATACTTCAGGTGATACTGAAACAAGTTGTTTCAGATTATGCTTTAAATTTTTTTCAGTAGAAATTTTTAAAAGTCTAAACTAATAAAAAATAAGACCACTTTCCCATTAAACTTGAATGTTAAAATTTAAATAGTACAAGTATTTTCCTGGGGAAAAAGAATGTTAAATGAATAGGTTTAGGCTCTGGACACTGCATTAAAAACAAAAATAGTGCAGAATAAATAATATACCTAATTAAAGATGATGTGAACGAAGTAGAGGAAAAGTACATCTTCATGAGTTAGTACATGAGTCAGTATTGGCAAATGCTTCAAAGAGAACAAGCATGCAAAGAAACAAAAAGTCTTTTGGATGTGCAAGAATGGGAACATTTCAAGAAAAAGCTGAAGATGGCATCTAGAGGAGTGACTTATCTGTGACAAAAGCAAAGGTATAGTCTACCGACAGCAAGAGTGGGTTGGGTGGAGACCCAGAGCAGAGCATAAAGGAACTCTTACTTCTAAAGAGCCAGAAAAGGAGCTTCAAATGAGAAGCCTTAACATTAGATAGACCAGAAAAGGGAGAGCTTCTGTTTCAAGGGATCAGAATAAATTTTTTTCCCCAAGAATAGAAGTAAATTTGGACTTCTGGGAATAAGACATCTGGGTTCAGCTTATACTGGAATAGGAACACATGCAACCAGAAAGGGTATATAAACTTCTCTGAAGACACATGGTAGCTGGTGATCAGTTCTGTGACAAGAATAGATCACCAAATTTTAACAGAGGTATTTTGACTTCTCTAATTCCTCTACATATATGCAGTTACCTGCCTATTTAGAGTTAATGCCATAAAGTCTCCTTACACGTACACTGGTGGTGGAGGCGTGGCCTCTCATTACAATTGGAATCCTATATGTGACAATTTTTTCATTGTCTACACATTCATATTGTTTCCACTGAGAACACATTAATCTCTTATCCTCCTTCAGCTCCACTGAAGTCAATTGGTGAATTTGTGGGATCTGAAGTTGTCACACTTAAAGTTAACACTTTAAAAAATTATCTAGGTTTAATTTCTTAAAAAGAGAACTTTGTTTGGTCTTTTATGGGACATATATTTAGTTTATGTTATCTCCTTCCAACCTATTTTAGCACCAGCTTCCTGAGCTGTGTTTGTGATAAGTTTGTGCAGCACGATTCGCTAATATATACTTGGCCAGATACTGCTCTAAAACCTAGGGGTTTGATTCCCTCTCCAAACCCTTCTCCTTTCTCAGGTCTCTGCATTCCGGGAAATGTGTCAATTATCCCTCACTCCTCTCTTGAGGTGTACACCTCTCAGATGTCCTGGCTTAATTCTACCCCTTCAAGTCTTTGGTCTACTAGGTCTCCAGCTGCCATGTTATTCAAAATGACTCAATCCCCTTAGCTAATGGTGAGTTTTCCAAGAGAATGTTCTTGAGTAAAGCAGGATTAACTTTTATCTGTGTTCCGGGTCAGTAGTCTAGCATGAGCGAAAGCCAAGTTGGTCAATGTGGCTGGAGGGCTGATATCTGATTTACAATCTTCTTATCACTATGAGATCTAAGAGATATAAATGATACCTTGTCATAAGGAAGAATAATGAAACCAACGAGGTATGAGAATAAATAGCAATTGTCAAATCAACCATGTCACAATTCCAAGATCTCATTCATTCGTTTCTGAGAAATTCCTGTGTTCTTGTTTTGGTGTTTTATGAGACATATGTTTAGTTTATGTTATTTCTCTCCAACCTAGTATACCACCTGCTTCCTGAGCTGTGTTTGTGATGAGTTTGTGCAGCAAGATTGGCTAAAATTTACCATTGTGGTTTGACTATGGGTACAAAGATACACAGCTGAATCCTGCAGCTTTATAGTCTGGATCTCTAGGCTATAGGATGAGTTTTGAGGGCACTCAGTTGAAAATCTCTCATTGGGCATCTCTGCTTCACCAAAGTCGTACTCATTCTGGAAAGAAATCAAGAACTTGAACTCCCTTTCCAGGATCTGTTGATACCAGAAAACATAAGTTGCCCTTTTATTGGGACACAACACATTTTTGCTTTTTGTCCTTTCCCTTTGACCAGATGCCCTGAAGTCTGGGTGACTTCTTCATCAGGAGCACTTGTAAAGAAAGCAGACAGCGTTGGAGACTGAGCCCGTAAGGGAGTTGGATGACATGGATGTAAAGCTTAGAGCAGGATCCTGACAATTTCAGAACAGGAACTTGCCTGAATCCAGGAGAAAAAGAACCATGAAGCAAATTAATATTTGACACATGACAGAATTTGGGAAAGAACACAGGCAGTCGGCTTTCTCTGAGACATTTCCTGCCTCTATTAGCAGCTTCTCTGTGATGTGATTACTTCCTATAATTTGATAGTCTTTGCAGTTGTGCTCTGTACAAGTCAAAAAATAGGCAGAATACATGGAACAACTGTATTCAGTCATTGGAAAGCAGACAGCACAGGGCTGTGATTCTGCTAAAGCAAGAAATCCTAGAGGCAATTTCTGCACACAAACACAGGAGGAAATAGAGCATGGCAAACTCTGAGTTGGAGAGACAAAGGTTATGAGATTGAAGGAGCCAAGGCAGGTAGAATTTGTGGGGCAGACCACCAGAGAGGAGGATTCTGCACAAAGAATTGCAGGTGTCTCCATAAATGTCTCCTTAACTTTTTGGCTAAACAATCATCTGTGTCTGTGTAGGAAGAAGTTTAAAAAGACAGTAGAGAGAAAACCTAGAAAGAATTCTCCAGCATCCACTGAATGTCCATGCTCTAATAGTGGTATACAACTAAGCTAGAGCAGGAGTTGGAAGACTACAGTCCGCAGCTGTTTCCTGGTTTCTGTAAAGTTTTATAGGGGTGAGAGAAGCATTTCCAAAATGGCAGCATGGAGAACTGTGACTATCTTCTCTCCAGATAAGAAACATAACTGCTGAAAATTCAAAAACATAACCCTTTGAGATCTCTGAAAATTCACAAGTCATGACCAAGTCCCTCCCACAATCCCTTCAGCTCAGTGGGACAGAAACTCTCCTCCAGGTGGAGGTGGTCAAGAGTACGGGAAACCCTCTGCCTCAGCTCCCAGTCTAGGAAAACAGCTTCTAACTGGGGGAGGCAGGTTGCCAGCCAGATTTCTCATCCCCACCATTTCCATGATGGAGAAGCTCCTTTCCTGGTCAGCGTTCCTTTCCTTCACACAGCACCCACTCGTAGGTTGACTCTGAATCCAGTAACAGCAGGACAAAAATACCAGGCTCCAGTCTTCCTCAACCTCTTGCTTATGGAGTGGAGGTTCTATGCTGAGAGCAACAAGACAAGAAGTCCAAGGATACCACCCTCCCAGAGACTCACTCATAGAACAGGGCAGTTGTTCTAAGAGAAGTGAGTCACTGTCCCTGCCCACAGCCCTGGAATATGGTACAGAGGTTCTGCCCCTGGAGGAGGTGGGCCATGAGAACAGACAGCTTTTTAGCTCTTGGTTTTAAGGATAGTGCCAGCAGTTCTGAAATTTTTAGAGTTGCACTGAAGATTAAGAACTACTTTTTCCTTCTTCTTTCCTCCTCTCCCACTTTCCTCCTTTAGTCTTTCTTCTACAGGGGTCAGGCCTGCATCATGGTCTAATGGCTCTCCCAGGCTCCTTTAGCTTCCTCTTTATATTCTCTCACAGGCATTTTTCTAATAAATCCCTTGCACGACTAGCCCAGGCTTGGAATATACTTCTTAGAAGTTCTGAAATAATGTATCATTCTCAGGTGGATTGGAGGTCTTTGGTAGAGGTCATAATCAGTATCAAGCTTGGCTGAAGTGGCTGTCGGTACTAGAAAACAGCAGGTTCTTGTAAGCCTATCTGATGGCACTGGGTCTTTATGGAGATCCTTTCTACTCTAACAAGATGTCCTGATTTTGTTGTTGGGAAACTAAAACCCTGAACATATTAAAGGAAGCAACAGTTGGAATGAGGAAGATTGGCACAGGCGGCAACCATTTATTCCTGTAACAGTGGAATCATGCAACATGTAACACACATAGGATGCATAAGGCAATTTCACTTAGCATAATGTTCTCAAGTCTTATCCATGGTGCCACAAATTACAGAAGTTTCTTCTATATAAAGCCTGAATAATATTCCATTACAATTCATTGCATGTGTGTGTATTGAATTGCACTTAAAATTGCTTAAGAAGGCAGATATCCCCTATACTCTCTAAATTCCCAGAGAACCTAACATCATGCTCCTTGCATTTATTTCCCAACTCTTTCTATAAAATACTTTCAAGGTTTTAATTTTCCTCCTTCTCTAAACCATGTCCTTACTTTTCCAGAAAATGTCATATCCCCATAGAGAATAAGGAAATTCCCTACCCCCTGCTTAGCCACAGCAAGCTATGTCCCTTTCCACCCCCTTCTTCCCTCTCACATCTTCCAAAGCTCCCCAAGTGTAGGCTCAAACAGGGTACAAGACCAAGCAGAAGTACCCCATCTTTAGCCTTGGATCTCACCTTTTATCTGAGCCTGGAATGAGAGAAGTTCATGCTCTCCATTTCTCCCCTCCCTTTGTCCAGCAGGATGCAGTGTGCTGTTGCAATTCTAGAGAAGCTCTAAGCTGCCCTCTGATTGAATTCTCTGGGCATTCCACTCATAGCATCAATTTTCTAGACCATGTTATGGGACTGAAAAATATGAGAAGAAGCCTGAGAAATATCTAGCTCCACCTCTTCACTTTACAGGAGAAACTTTGGAGATCTTGAAACATGAATAAACAGACACACAAGCATTAATCATTTGTGAGTCTAACTGCTTGTTTTACACCTGTGCATCTGTACAAGAAAAAGAGTTTATGTTTAATTTCTCAATTTTGAGAGAGGCTCATTCATCTTTAAAGAGCAGAACCTAAGTTAAGCATTTTTTTAACCCTCACCTCCCCAGGTATATCTCAAAGACTCTTCATTTCATCTTGATCTCGGTGGGACCGAGTGTCAGTTAACCAATGAGGCATAGTAGTAAGGGCTCAGTCCTCTGACCAAGACCCAAAGGATAATGGGTACAATATTGGTGAGAGATTAGAAAATATTCTAGTTTTTAATCATTTGTCTTCCTAACCACAGATCTTATTTATCATCTCTGGAGTAAGAATGTTCTCCACAAGTAAATTGTCTGCATTTTGATCCTGGCTCCACCAAACACAATTTCCTGTGTGATAAATGGCAAGTGACTTAGCTTGTCTGTGTCTCAGTCTTCTTATCTGTAAAATGGGTGAGATTATAATATTACTTACTTCCTGAGATGTTATAAACTTACATGAACTATAAATACCGGGGGTGCCAAAAATGTACACACATTTTGAGATTTTATCTATTTATTACTTTTATTTCACTGTAATCAGAAGTGTCTAGATGATAATGGTAACCACTGTGAGCAAGCACCTTTTGTAATTGCAGAAGTCAAACGTGATTTGTATTCAGCTTTTATTATTGGTATATATGGAGTATTACAATTTTAATACAGTTCTTCCTTTATTAAAATGCATACATATATTTGGCACTCTCTATATATGTAAAAAAAACAATATCTAGAATGCAATAAATTCTTAGGAAATATTAATCATTATTATTACTGTTATCTATAATATCATTAAGCAAACAAATTGTAAAAGCTCTTTTGGAATATATCTTATCATATTTTTCTTAGATTATCTTTACTTAATGTGCAAAGTGTTTATATTTTTTGAAAACCTTATTACTTGGTATTTTCTGCTTTATGTCATAACACTATTGTCATCCAGGGAAATTAATCACAAAACAATTTATAAATATATATTCTCATGTGACAATGTACAAGGTTGCAGTATTTCTTGCTCAGCACTTGATTTAGCTATGTCAAGAGAAGCAGGGTCTCCTGTATCCTTCATTCTCGTAGGTTTTCTTGACATTTTCTGGAGCTCTCATGTACCTCAATGCCATTATGACCTTCTTCTATAAAGATGACTACATGATTTTCACCTCCAAAAGCATTGTATTTTCAGCATATTTTCCTTATCTATTTATGGTTTCCATTTGGCTATGATAATATTACTTTCAACTCCAGACATGAGCAGATTAGTGTATGGTCTCCCCCCATCCCCAAGTGGTTTTGCCCTTGAAAGGTTTTAATCTTGGGGCACTGGTACTTTATTCTTCAATAAATGAGGCAGTTTCTCCAGAACTGGGCTGAAAACATGTGGATTCATCAGAAATATGAAATATTACAACATTTTATCAAATGTCTGAGACTTGATTTTACCTCACACTAGGTCTCCATACATAACACTTTTTGCATTTCTAAACCTGCAACTTAGTGTAAAACAAGAAGGAAGGAAGGGAGGGAGGGAAGGCAGAGGGAAGGAAAGGAAGGGAAAGAGAAAAAGAAAGAAAGAAAGAAGGAGTGAAGGGAAAGGGAAGGAAAGGAAAGAAAAGAAAAGGATAGAAAAGAAAAGAAGTCTCAGCAGGGCTCGGTGTCTCAGCCCGTAATTCCACACCTTTGAGAGGCTGAGGTGAGTGGATTGTCTGAGCCCGCGGGTTTGAGACCCGCCTGGGCAACTTGGCGTGACCTCATCTCTACAATAAATCAAAAAATTAGCCGGGCGTGGTAGCGCGCGCCTGCAGTTCTGTAGTTCCTGCTACTTGGAAGGCTGAGGCGGAAGGATTGCTGGAGCCCAGCAAGTCGAGGCTGCAGTGGCCGGGAGTGGCCACTGCACTCCAGTCTGGGCGACAGAGTGAGACTCCAACTGAAAAAAAAAAAGGAAAAAAAAAGAAAAGAAGTCTCTATCTATTGGAAGGGCAGAATGGGTTCTTGACGAGATCATGGGAAAGTACCACAAACTGAATGTCAGGCACCAGTAACCACTTTTCCATTCTTGGCATAACTGTAATTTTTTTGTTGTTGATTTGTGCCTAGCTCCTGTCTACACACGGGATATTGTTGGCCACAAAACCCCTTTCTATCATTGTAAGGGGTGGGAGGGTGGGTCATAGAGAAATCACTTGGATCTGGAGGCAAGAGAGGAGGCAGCCCTGCAGCACTGGGTCCCTGCTGCTGATGCACAGGTAGACAGCAGAGTCCCCCTTGCCTGGTGAGTGAATGTCAAGAGAGCAGAAAGAAGTATTAGGCCGGCTGGACTGGAAGTTGACAGAAGTGTCTGCTTCATTTTTAAGTTCTTGACCGTAACAGTAGAATAGCAACTTTGGAGTTTGATTCAGCTTTTGTTTGGTATCATGGTTCAGATTCTGAAAACAACTCAGAGTCACTGGTTTTCCCACCCTGGTAACCTGGTATCTTGGGTTCTGAATGACCATAGCACACACATGACCTGTAGAAAAAAAGAAGAAAAATTTACAGTCAGATTTAAGAAGGAGACCAATGTTAATTGCCATGAATGGAAGGCATAGAGCTGAGGGCAAGTTAGCCAAATTTTTCCTTTCTGCCAAGGATGCACCTGCTCCAAAAAGAAAAGGGGTCACAAAGTGAAGAAGCCCAGGACCCATGGCAGGGCCAGAACAGGAATGGGGCATCTGTCTGCTCCAGGGTCTGATCCCTGGATTGAGATGTGGGAGTTGAGAAAGTCCCTGATCTCTGATAGGCAGACGTGCCTGTGATGCTGTTGCTGTTGACTTCACCAGGGCCAGGGTCCTCCTTGTTGCAGGGTTATGCCCAGTTTCTTACTTGGCAGGAGAGTGGGTTTGGCTGGATCAGGTATGAAGCAGATAGTTATTGCCTAAATCACTTACTGCTTCCTTGAGACATGTGTTCCCTTGTGTTCCCTTGTTCCTATTTCTGCCCTATGTTCCTCAAGGCTGATTCACTTTATTTCCATTTTCTCACATCCTAAAAACCACCTAGCAGTTCCTCCACACAAGAACAGTTTTTGCTAAAGTCTCATTTGTAACCTGTGGAGATAGTCTTTGTGTGTTGCTACTCACATTACAGATGAATGACTGATGTCTGTAAACTATTCCCACGTTGATATGGAAACCAAGCCCAGGAACTCCACTTTTAAGAGAGAATCAAGACAATTATCTACATTGTTTGACTTCTTGTGGTCAACAGAAAATAATCTGGAAGCAGTCTTCCTATACTGAGTCATAGAAATTGTGCAGAAGGTTATGGTGCAACACTGCAGAGAAAGGTATCCAGTTCCTCAACTGGTGTCTATGAGATTTTATTCTTTCCAGGGTTCCTCAATCCCTGAACCATGAACCCACAGCAGTTCGTGGCCTGTTAGGAGCTGGACTGGACAGCAGGAGGTGAGCAGCAAATGAGTAGAGCTCCATCTGCTATCAGATCAGTGGCAGCATTAGATTCTCACAGAAGCACAAACCCTACTGTGCATAGTGGAAATCTGTATTATGTGTCCCTTGTGAGAATCTAATGTCTGATGATCTCCCACACCACCCCACCATCTGTAGAAAAATTACCTTCCACGAAACCTTGTCCCTGATGCCCAAAAAGTTGAGGACCACTGCTTTAGACCATCATACATTAGTGGGCTAAGCTTGTTGAGCCTTTTCTTGCTTCTTTAGACCTGAATTAACACATTCTCATTGTAGGCGTACCTGTCTTTTCTGTTGCAATGTGTTTTTTTTCTTCTTCTTTATAGTATAATGTTTTTCTGGATTTTTAAATTAAACTACCTTCTTGGGGTTTGTAGTACATTCAAAAACTGGAAATTTAGCAGTCTTATATGAATATACTTTTATATTTGTGCACTAATGAAGAATAAATCCTATTTTTCTACAGTTTGAGAAAATCTTGAAGATCTTAATGTAGCTGATAAGACATATTTATTCACTATCCCACTCTTATATATAACCTGCAATAATCTTCTAGTATTCAAAATCTTAGTACAAATGTCTTCTTTTAATTCCAATACCTTTTTTGGTTGTTGTTTAAGAATTGATGGGTTGAAAAATTGATATTAAAAGTTAGATTAAAATAAGTAAAACATGTAGAAAATTTGTAAAACTGAATGTGGATCAGGAGACAAATTATAAATAAATAAATGTGAGTAATGATAACTTCATTCAAGTGCGAAAATTTGTGAGTACATATATTGAGGTGTTAAATGATTTTGTTGATATTCTAGTCAAATGTTGGTAGATCTAGATATTTTGCAAAATTAAGATGATATGTTTTAGGTTGTTGGAATCTGGTATTTTAGAGTTGTATAAAGGGGGGATTAGAAATAGAAGTTTAATTAAATAGTTGTATTTTTTAAGCCACTTGGTGTCTGTCATCTTAAATGAAAAGTGTCAATCAGAGATGGCTTTTCTAGACACAAAGAAACACATAGCCGCTCTGTGACTGTATTGTACAAACTTTTATTTTTAGTCACTCCTTTCTCAGACAACTAGAAGTGAGTTTCAGGAAATGATTAGGTACTTAGTGCATTTACTATAGACAATGCATTTCTATTTCCACCATGTTAATACATATTTTTTAATATTTGTGTCTAGATTCAGGCACTGATTGCATAAAATTTAGAGTATGGAGATATATAGGTGTTAAATAGGCTCTGTATCCAATTTTTTTGGATTTATACTTGAGATGAGGTGCCTTATACCCATAATTATTAAAGATGGTTTCCAGAGCTTGGCTACTCAAGGTGGTTCAAAGACCAGCAGATCTCTGGCATCCCTTGGACTCTTGTACAAAATGTGGAGAATCCCATGTTCTACCACAGACTGATTGGATTAGAATCTGCATTTTTTTTATTAATCAATATTTTTTTATTATGGTTTTGTGGGGTACAGTTAAGGGTTAGGTGTACAATTACATTTCATTCAGGCCCCCTGTTGATAAGAGGTGTTTTCCCATCACCAGACAGATATTTGCTACACTTAATCCCATCCCCCCCCCATAGTTTCCCAGTACCGTCAGTCATTTTCTTATAGTATTACATTGGATGTTCAAGGTCCATTATATGAGTGAGAACATGCGATACTTGGATCTTTGTTTTTGTGAGATGTCACTCAGTATTATAGACTCTAGTTCCATCCAGGTTGCTGCGAAATTCATGATTTTGTTCTTTTTTATGACTGCGTAGTATTCCATCATGTATATGTACCACATTTTTTTAATCCAGTTCTCTTTTGATGGGCAGCATGGTTGCTTCCGGGTTCTTGCTATTGTGAACCACTGTGATAAATATACGTGTGCAGGTATCTTTTATATAGAGTGATTTGAGTTCTTCAGGTTATATTCCCAGTAGGGGGATTCCGGGGTCATATGGAAGGTCGATTTTTAGAGCTTTTAGGAATCACCACACTGCTTTCCACAGAGGTTGCACTAGTTTACACTCCCACCAACAGTATAGAAGTGTTCCCTTTTCACTACACCCTCTCCAGCAGCTGTTATTTTATGAGTTGTTGATAATTGCCATTCTGACTGGAGTTAGGTGGTATCTCAGTGTGGTTTTAATTTGCATCTCCCTGACGATTAGTGAGGTTGAGCATTTCTTCATGTGTTTGTTGGCTGCTCGGATGTCTTCTTTTGTGAAGTGTCTGTTCATATCTTTTGCCCATTTTATAATGGGGTTGTTTGTTTTCTTCTTTTCAGTATGTTTCAGTTCCTTGTAGATCCAGGATGTTAAACCTTTGTCAGATCTAGAGTTAGCAAATACTTTTTCCCAGTCTGTAGGCTATCTCCCTGCTCTCTTGATGGTTTCTTTGGCTTTGCAGAAGCTTGTCGGTTTAATGAGGTCCCACTTGTCTATCTACTCTCTTATGACCTGTGGGTTTTGGGTTTTGTTCAGGAGTTGGATGCCAGTTCTGATTTCCATGAGGGTATTTCCTTCCTTTTCTAAGGTTCTTATGATTTGAGGTTTTACATTTAGGTCTCTAATCAATTTGGAGTTAACCTTTGTGCATGGGGATAGATAGGGGTCCTGTTTCAATCTTCTGCATGTGGTCAGCCAGTTTTCCCAGCACCATTTACTGAACAGGTTCTCCTCTCCCCAGTGGTAGATGGTGGGGGCTTTGTCGAAGATGAATTGGTTGAGAAATTGAGGTTTTGCTTCTGGAATCTCAATTCTATTCCATTGATCTATATGCCTGTTCCTGTACCAATACCAAGCTGTTTTGATGATTGTAGTTTTATAGTAAAGTTTGAAGTCTGGTATTGTGATACCACCTGCTTTGTTTTTTTTTGCTGAGGATTTTTCTGGCTATTCTTGGATGTTTGTGTTTCCATATAAATTCCTGTGTTGTTTTTTCTAGGTCTGAGAAGTATGTTGTTGGTAATTTAATGGGTATTGCATTGAATTTGAAGATTGCCTTAGGTAAGATGGACATCTTCACAATGTTGATTCTTCTAATCCATGAGCATGGGATATTTTTACACTTGTTCCTGTCAGCTTTGATTTCTTTGAGCGGTGTTTTGTAATTTTCATTGTAAAGGTCTTTCATGTCTCTGGTTAGGAAAATGCCAAAGAATTTCATTTTTTGTGTGGCTATTGTGAATGGAATTGTGTTTTTTTATTTGGGTTTCTTTTTGTTTATTATTGGCGTAGAGAAATGCAATTGTCTTTTGTACATTTATTTTGTATCCTGAGACTTTGCCAAAGGCTTTTATCAATGTAAGGAGACCTTTGACAGATTCTCTTGGGTTTTCAAGGTACACCATCATGTCATCTGCATAGAGAGATAACTTGACTTCCTCTTTTCCTATTTGAATACCTCTGATTGCCTCCTCTTCTCTGATTGCTTTAGCCAGGACTTCCAATACTATGTTGAACAGGAGGGGAGAGAGTGGGCATCCTTGTCTAGTTCCAGTTTTCAGGGGAATTGGTTCCAATTTTTGTCCATTTAGGAGTATGCTGGCTGTGGGTTTCTCGTAGATGGCTTTTACTATTTTGAGGTATGTTCCCCGTATGCCTAGATGTTCAAGGGTTTTTATCAAGAAGGGGTGCTGGATTTTATCAAAAGCTTTTTCTGCATCTAGTGATATGATCATGTGGTTTTTGTTTTGACATCTGTTGATGTATTTAATTACATTTATGGTTTTACGAATATTGAACCAGCCTTGCATGCCAGGAATGAAGCCTACTTGGTCATGATGGATGATTTTTGAGATGTATTGCTGAATCCGGTTTGCTAGGATCTTGTTGAGAATTTTAGCATCTATGTTCATCAAAGATATTGGCCTGTAGTTCTCTTTCTTTGTTGGATCTTTACCTGGTTTGGGTATCAATGTGATGTTGGCTTCATAAAATGATTTGGGGAGAGTTCCATCTTTTTCAATCGCCTGGAATACCTTCAGTAGGATTGGTATCAGCTCCTCCTTAAATGTCTTGTAGAATTCTGCTGGAAAGCCATCTGGACCAGGGCTTTTTTTTGTAGGAAGTTTTCTTATTACATAGTCTATTTCCTTGATTGTTATTGGTCTATTTAGGGTCTCAATTTCTTCTTGTTCCAACCTAGGTAGGTTGTGTGATGTCAAAACGTCCTCCATTTCCTTAAGGTTTTCAAGTTTGTTTCCATGCAAGTGTACGTAGTAGTCTCTAATAATCTTTTGTATTTCTTCAGGGTCAGATGTGACTTCATATTTTGTGTTTCTGATTGTGCTTATTTGGTTTTTTTCTCATTTTTTCTTGGTCAGTCTAGCTAGGGGATCATCAATCTTGTTTATCCTTTCGAAGAACCAACTTTTTGTTTCATTAATTTTTTGTATTATCTGTTTGTCTTCTATGTCGTGGATTTGGGCTTTTATTTTGGTGATCTGTATTCTTCTGCTGAAATTAGGGTTTTTGTGGTCTTGTTTTTCTATAGATGGCTTGTTAGGTTGTGAATTTCTGTTCCTTCCATTTTCTTCATGTGTGTTTGTAGGGATATAAATACCCCTCTTACTACAGCTTTCAGGGCATCCCAGAGATTTTGGTAGGATGTTTCTTCATTTTCATTTGTGTCCAGGTATCTTTTGATCTCTGTTTTGATTTCGTCATTGACCCAGGAGTTGTTTAGCATCATGCTGTTTAATGTCCATGTCTTTGTGGGTTTTGGGGGACTTTGTTGGTGTCAATGTTTATTTTTATTACATTGTGGTCTGAGAAGGTGCATGGTAGAATTTCAGTCCTTTTAAATTTGCTTATACTTGATTTATGGCCGAGTACGTGGTTGATCTTAGAATATGTTCCATGTGGTGATGAGTAGAATGTGTATTCTGTGGTCTTTGGATGGAGTGTTCTGTAGGTATCAATTAAGTCCATTTGGTCCAAAGTCACATTGAGGTTCCAGATCTCCTTGCTGATTTTTTGTCCTGACGATCTGTCTAGGGTTGTGAGTGGGGTATTAAAGTCCCCAGTTATGATAGTGTTAGAGTCAATATCTTTCTTTAGTTTTCCAAGAAGTTGCTTTATGAAAGTTGGCACACCTATGTTGGGTGCATATATGTTTAGGATAGATATTTCTTGTTGATGGATTGAGCCTTTTATCATTATGTAGTGGCCTTCTGTATCATTTTTGATTTTTAATAGCTTGAAGGGTATTTTGTCTGAAATTAAGATCGCTACTCCTCCTTTCTTTTGTATTCCATTCGCCTGAAAGTTTGTTTCCCATCCTCTTACTTTGAGTCTGTGGGTGTCCTTTCTAGTGAGGTGAGACTCTTGAAGGCAATAGATTGTTGCCTGATGATATTTTACCCATTTTGCCATTCTTTTTCCTTTCAGTGGTGCATTTTGTCCGTTCACATTTAGGCTAATAATTGAAATGCAAGAGTTGATCCTTGTCATAAGGTTCTTACAGAGTTGTTCCTGTTTGTTGTCTTTCTTTGGGTTTTGGAGTTGGTTCATGTGTGCTTTTAATCTTTTGCCTGTACTCTTGTGAAGAATGCTGTTGTTCTTTTTTCTTTTTCTTCTGTGCTCAGTACTTTCTTAAGTGTTTCTTGTAGAGGTGGTCTGGTGGCAGCGTAGGTTCTTAGGGATTGGATATCTGGAAAAGATTTCAATTCTCCCTCACTAATGAAGCTTAGTTTGGCTGGGTAGGTTATTCTTGGTTGAAATTGTTTCTTTTTTAGAACTTTGAAGATAGGGCCCCAGGCTCTCCTGGCCTGCAGGAATTCTGTGGATAAATCTGCTGCTATTCTAATTGGTTTTCCATGGTAGGTACTCTGGCCTTTTCTCTTGCTGCCTTTAGGATTTTTCCTTTTATAGTTACTTTGTTTAGGTGATTTGTTATGTGTCTGGGAGTTGGTCTTCTCATTTGTTGTCTTGCATGGTTTCTCTGAATCTCTTGTGTTTGAATTTTTCATCCTTAATGAGATGAGGGAAGTTTTCTTGAATGATTTCATGAAGTGTTTGTTTCAGTGTGGCCTCTGTTTCTGTCTCTGCCTCAGGAAGCCCAATTACTCTTAGGTTTGGTCTCTTGAAGTGATCATTCATCTCTTGCAGGTTTTGTTCTGTCTTTTTGAGCTCTCTTTTCTATGCTTTTGACAGTTTGGGTTAGTTCTGTGTTTTGGTCTTCGAGCTCTGAGATTCTTTCTTCTGCTTGACTGATTCTGCTTTCCATGCTTATTAGTCTGTTGTTCATTTTCATCACAGTATTCTTTACTGCTGTCATATCTGACATCAGCTCCTTCCTATTTTCCTCTTGTCTCTCCTCAATTTTTTAAATTCTCTCCATTAATGTCTTGATGTCTTGGTTTGTTGCATGAAACCAGTCATTCTGGGGGCTCTTCATTGTTTGTGTTCCAGAATCTGTTTTCTCAGTGTTTGATTTCCCAGGGGTCTGTGTGAGACCTATATTCTTCTTTTGGTTTTTCTTCATTTGTGCGGATTTTCCCCCTCCCTACTTTTTCTTTCCCTCCACGTCACCGTCTTCTTTAATTATGTTATTCAGGGGTAAAGGGATTGGTTTTACTTCTGTTTGTTCAATCTCCTATTCTTTATGTATGCCTTCTTACTTTGTTCAATTCTGGAGTTGCACTATAGGTTGGAGGTGATCCTTTTTGCAGTTTTGAGATTTAATTAAGGGGGGAGCTGTGATTAAAAATCTATCTGCAGGTCCTAGTATTCGCTGACAGGTGTGTGGATAATGTGGAACCCACTTCCCACTGCCCTGGAATCTGTCTGTGCAGTGGGGCTGTAGGTTTACTCCCTCAAATAAAATGTGGTTAGCAGAGGGGAGAGAATGGAGCAGATAGTGGGTTGAAGAGGGAAGTGGAGAGATAGAGGAGTAAGGGGGGAAACAAACGAGTGTGCCAACAAATAGAGAGATTGGCATACACTGAAACAGATAAAAACAATAGACCACAGCTACAGACGAACTGACTCTCATACAAAAAATAAAAAATAAAAATAAAACATATGGTGATGCTAACATACAAGCTAACCAACCACCTTATTAGTGTGCTGTACCTCTATACAAAGATATGGTTAACAGAGAGAAGAAAAGAGAAGAAATGAAAAAGGAAAAAAGAAAAAAGGGAACCATACAGTAGGAATACAATTAAGTCATTTAACTAATAGAATCAATGAAGCACACTCTGAGACATTTCATTTAAGTCCAATGTCCTTTCAGGTCTGATTTCTAGTTTTCTTTTCAAGCTGGTAAATTAGTTTGCAGTTAGGGTCAGTTGTCCCTGGTCTGCTGTGAAGGACAGTTCAGATTACCCTCCCTTCAGCACTCTGGTCTATGTCTTTATCAAGCTTGTTTCTCCCATTTCGGTGTTGTTACCTTGAATCGCCAGCAGGTGGTGCTATCTCAGCTGCTCGTCCCAGAGGGGGTGGGGCCGGACATGAACAAGATGGCTGCCTGCCTCAGGGCAGACAACAGGAGACCCCCGTTGGGCGGGCAGGACTTCTCGGTCACAGGAGAGGTGGCAGCAATCTCAACAAATCTTCCCTGAAGTGGCTTGAAGTGGATCGCCTCCGGCCCGCGTGGTACAATGTGCTACTGCCGTCACGGAGGCCGCAGCAGCTGTGACGGCGACGGTGGCGGTGGGGGGGGGGTTGGCTGCGGCAGCAGCGATGGCAATGGCGGCAGTGGCACCGTTTGCACCGCAGTGACTGTCCAGTCTGTCGCGATGCCCCAACGGTGGAAACAGCCAAGCTCTGTATCAAGAGCAGGCTGCGTTGCTGGGGTCCACAGCCCCCCGGGGGTGAGAGTCAGAGACCCACTGCAGATCTCCTTTGCAGAGGGCTTCAGAGACCTCATTGCCCCATTGCCATCTTGCCGCTTCTCTCTAGAATCTGCATTTTAACAAGATCATAATTTATATGCACATTAAAGTTTAAGGAGCACTGAGGTAGGAGGATTCTTGCAGAAGTTGGAGAAATATATGCAGAATGGGATGTTAAGGACATGTTATAAAAAGTGATACAATGTACAGTTGGTTCAGATGAAATCGATTTCATGGTGGCCTTCTTAAGGACACCATTTCTTTTATTTTTAAAGGACACCATTAGAATTTTACTATTAGAGCTCTCTGGACTATTCTCTGTCATGAATGTGCACTGGCCTAACTGACAGAAGAATAAGCATCATCAATTTCAAGTATATGAAAGCAATCCATAAATTTTTAGTGGCCTGGGAATCTATAGAAAACTCACTATTATATAGATATCTGTTCTCAAATTAATTATAGTTTTAGTGTAATTTCATTCAAAATATTCGATTAGATAAAGACAGGTTGATATTATGACATGACAGGGGCTGAAAAATCATATTTGCAGGCACAGTATGGCAAACTGTGGGGACTATGAGGCTGGAGATGGTTGTTTCTAAGGTTTCCATGGCCTGGGTCTTGCCTAACTTACCTTATGGTTGAGGAAATCATTATTCCCATGGTCCATTCATGGTACCCATTGGTAAACTCTGTCTACCATCACAGGACAAATCTGACTTCTCTGTGTAGCCAGTTTGGCCTGCAGCACATGCCTGTTGTCTTACTATCCCACAGTATCCTGCTGTGTCCACTGCCATCACCAACTCAGAACAACGGCAGTGATGGACACGATGAAGCACCCAAAGGCTTTCAATTCTGTCTAATCATATATTCTGTATTACTGATTGTAGGCACTTAAATCCAGACGTACATATTCTCTTAGGGATTCTATAAGAAATATCTAGCTAGTTATTGCAACTTATTCTAGTTGTGATGTCATGCCATGGCTGCGGCTCCACAGTTACCATCTGTCACATGTCCAGGTTTGGCATACATTTCTTATCACAGGGTGATGATTAAGGGAGATAATTTATTAAATAAATGGAAAACATAAAAGCCAAGGGCAGCATGGGGAGAGAAGACACAGATCCCCATCCTGGTATCATCCCACAGAGAAATGTACTGGGTGCAGGGATCCAGGCTCCTTGGATGCTGCTGTTTACAGGAGTGGCTATCCTTGCTTACTGATGTATAATTTTTATTGCAACTTTTATCACTTTCTGAAAAATACAAAGATCTTAGAGCCAGTATCTCCATTAATTCCTCCTATATTTTATGCCAGTGCTGTCTATTATTTATAGCTACTTTAAGAATATCTATTATTTGAAGCACCAAGACATATTTGAGGCTTAATGAGAATACGAGAATAGGCCAGGCTTGGTGGCTCAACCTGTAATCCCAGCACTTTGGGAGGCCAAGATGAGTGGATTGCCTGAGTCTGTGGCTTTGAGAACAGCCCGAGCAACTTGGCGAGACTTCATCTCTACAATAAAATAAAAAATGCCTGGGTGTGGTATTACACCTCTGTAGTTCCAGCTACTTGGAAGGTGGAGGTGGAAAGATCACTGGATACCAGAAGGTTGAAGCTGGGGTGGCCATGAGCATGCATGTCACTGCACTCCAGCCCAGGTGATGGAGTGAGACTCGAACTCACAAAAAAAGAAGTTCGAGAGAATATGAGAGTAAAAACTGGTATGATGGCATGGGCCTGAAAGTTCTGGCAATTGAATGTACAGCATGGTTAATAATAGTGCTTGGTATACTTAAAATGTACTAATAGAATAGATCTCAAGTGTTCTAAACACACCCACATAACTATGTAAAGTGATAAATATGTTATTTAGCCTGAGTGTGGTAATTATTTCCTAGTTTGTGTGCGTGTATATGTATCAAAACATCACCCTATCCAACCTAAATGGATAATATATATATATATATTTTTTTTTTTATTTGAGTTGAAGTCTCACCCTGTCACCCAGACTGGAGTGCAGTGGCCGCTCCCGGCCACTGCAGCCTCGCCTGCTGGGCTCCAGCGATCCTTCTGCCTCACCCTTCCAAGTAGCTGGAACTACAGGCGTGGGCTACCACGCCCAGCTAATTTTTGATTTATTGTTACAGATGAGGTCTCGCCCAGTTGGGTCTTGAACCTGCGGGCTCAGGCAATCCACTCACCTCAGCCTCCCAAAGTGCTGGGATTACCGTCTGAGCCACCAAGCCTGGCTTTTGGGTAATATTTTTATCTGTCAATCATACCTTAAGGAATCTGAAAAAATTAAAAAATATATAAATTGCATATTCAAAGTTGCCACTTGAGCTAACAAAACTATAAAGAGAGCAACTGTGTGATCATTATAGGATAGAACATTAGGTGTCCAGAGCATGAAATGTCAAAGCCTGAAATTAAATTTTCCCTTGTTGCCTTTGGAGTTCAGGTAATACACCCACTGAGCGCCTGGCTGGCTTAGTAGCTGCTATTTTAACATATAATGGAGAGATGAAGAATGGGGAGAATAAGTCAGCAATTTGGTTACTTAATGTGACCTTGGATTAAATAACACAATGAAAGGAAAAGTGTCAGTTGTAAGTACCCTAACTGGAAGTTTGAACCAAAACTCATGTCTAATATGTGACTGTGCCTTAGAAATCAATTGATGAATGAGTTACTGGTAAGATATATGCTCACAGTGTCTATGACAGAAACTGAATATAGCCTTCATATTATACCTTCAAATAAAGTAATGATTGTCTAAAAATTGGATCTTGATAATTAGAAGAGGAAAATGGGTTTTGAGTGTTTGAAAAAATTAAAATACACGCCCACTTGTAATCCTTCCCCACTATTCATATGCCTAAACAGTATTAGGGTATGAATTCAATGATGATTTGAAGTGTTAAAGAATAATCAGACTTGGGAACAAAATTATTATTAGAATATATTTCAGAATTGTTTACAAAACCCAGTTGAAACAAAAGAGGAATATTGAAATCCAGATGTTAAAAAAGGACTGTAAAATCAGGTAGGATGCATTATACTGGTAAGCTCACTAAGACTTATATACCCTTATTGAGGTAACTTGAAGTGACCTCCAAAATGTGCATTGCTGACAAATCTTTTCATAGTGCTGACCATGTTTAATTTTACATTAAAAACCCAGACTCTATGTAGACAGAAAAATTAGTTTTCACCTCTGCTAATGGACCCAGCTATTTCACTCAAAAACAAGATTTTGAAGTGTTTGGAAATTTATATATGCTGGACAAATGTGGCCTAAACTTACCTCCATAATCACAAACAATGCTACTATCACCATTACTAACATCATCTTTGAACAATTTACAAACCAAAAGTAAACGCTTTTGCATTCACTATTTTTAGTTTCATAAGAAGGACTTTTTTTTTTTACTCTAAGAAAAAATATAAAGATGAAGCCCCACAGTCAGAGACACAAAGCTTTCAGAGCAGTAGGGTAGGCAGGAAGCCAGCTATACTTTAAGCCAGGCTAATATAAAGTAAAACAAAAGCAAACAAACAAAGAAACTAGACACACATAGATTGAGTTCTGTTTAATTAATCTCAGAAATCTCTGAAATCACAGATATCTCCGTCTAAATCTTGAAGTCTTGTATTTCAAAAGTTAATTCTGGTTCTCTCTTTCTTCATTTCCTTGGTGAAGGAGGCATAAGGAAAGGCTTCTTCTGTTCAAGGCTGCTGTGAGTTGAGAGGAGAGGCGAGAAGGATTGGTTTTGCACAGGAAGATCATGACTGCAGCACTGTGTTTGGGCTGCTGGCACAGAGATAAACTCCAGAATTCTCCAGTTCTGCAGGCTGGTTCTTCAGAATGGAGTATATCCCTTAAGTCCTTTCAGCTGAGACTCAATCATTGGGCATCCCTGAGTTATCCTGTATATACTTTTGTAGAAAGTATATCAGAAATTTCATTTCTTTCCCCATAGCACGTCGATACCAATAAAGAGCATCATGTACAGAAATTGGGTCACATCTCAGAGTCACATCCTGGTTCTTTTCTACCACCCTCTGGCTGGGGAACTGAGTGACTCTAGCTGTTATGTGCCCTGTGGAAGGAGACAAAACATAGAATACATGATACGAATGGAATGGGAAAGGATAATGTCAAGATATTTAAATTTCTTATTGGTCACTTGCTCCCAGGAGACAAAGGGACACTAGGCTGAGAAGCCTGGCATCCATGGCAGTATCCAGATAAAGATGAGCATCTTTCCAGATGAGGAAATGTGTAAGCATGAGGAGAAATGAAATCAAATCTATCTGAGTCTCTTGGCCCTGGAAGATGTGGCCACCAATGACATCAGCATGTTAGCCCACGCCCACAACCTCAGAAGCTTCCTCAAGGGACATGGAAACATAGAAGACCTAGCTAAGGCTCTCTGAAGAAGATTACTTCTGGGAGGGGAGGTGAGAGGTAAGGAAGAAAGAAAGATATCAATTAAAATTAACCTGTTTATGCATCTGAGTAGGTGTTAATCTCGTATATATGTTCATGAAGAAATCGCTTCTCCTAGTTTCTGAGTCTAATGTCTAGATCTTACCCCATTCTTCTAAGCACTGTTGTCTCTTCAAATATCACATCCCCAAAGACTATGGGGCATTCCAACTTAAAGTGGCTATTGCTTCTATTCTTGCTATTTCTGATAACCAATACTTGTTATCTCCAAATTATCTCTCAAACATACCCAATCAAACTTTTGCCCTCACCACTCTCAAGCTCAGCATACTCAAAACGTGAAAGATTATCCTCAACTTTGCTCACCAGCAGCCTTCTGGTTGATCCAGCTTTCTTGAGTCTTTTAAACAATTATTATTAATATTCTACCCTATAGATAATCCACTGGGAAATTCAACTGGCTCTATCATCAAAAATATACCTGCAAACCATTATTTTTTCATCATCTTTATGGTTAAGACTCTGGACTAATCCCCATCATATTTTGCCTGGATTACTGAAATAGATTCCTAACTCATCCCCCTGTTTTCACATACTTCTGAATTAGCTCTCAACCTCAGCTCTCCAGAACATGCTAGATCATGTCATTCATCTTCAAATTATCTACTAGCGCCCTAATTTATTTAGAGTAAGAAAACAAAGCTCTTAAAACCGTCAAGGTCTTGTATGCTCTTAAGACCTTCAAGGTCAACTCAACTTTACTACCTCTCTAACATAAGCTTTATCACTCCCTTCCTTGATTTTTCAGACACACTGGTCTCCTCTTTGGTTCTTCAAAATCCATTAGAGCCTTTGTACTTGTTCCTTCTTCTGGCAGGAATGCCCTTCCCTCGGGTACCTATTTTCTTTCACTGTCATCTCCTCCAAGTCTTTGCTTATTTTCTCATTGGGCCCTACTCTGAACAACTTATTATAGCTTCAATAATTCATACTAAGACAGTCCTGGTTCTTCCTTAGTCTGCCTTTTCCTTTCTCCCCCTTAGTCTGCAGTTTCTTTTCTCCATATTACCTTCTATTGGTTGTTTCTGTCTCTCCCACCTTCTGTGAAATGTAAACATCGACATGAATCTTTGTCTTCTTTTTCTTTTTAATGACATACACTAAGAACTTGAAGTGAATGCCTGAAAATCTTTAGAGAGGAAGTAATGCTGAAATTGATTCTTGATAGATTAGAGCTTTGTAATAACCCATGGGAGGAATGTCTCAAACAAGGAGATTTTAGCGTCTCAAATCCATTTCCTTTCATTGCAGTTTCAGGTGGAGATAAAAACATGACAGCAACATTTGTAAACAAGAATATGAGGACAAGAGTGTTTTGGCCTAGTCTCAGATTATTGGAAATATTGGGGTATATTAATTTCCCCTGTATGCTGTAAGAATTACCACAAAGTTGATGGCTTATAACAGCAGAAATTGATTCTCTCACAGTTATGGAGAAATCCAAAGTCAGTATAACTGGGCTGAACTCAAGGTGCCATCAGGACCATGCTCCCTTTAGAGACTCTAAGAGAGAATCTGTTCCTTGTTGCTTTAAGTTTCTGGTGGCTGCTGCACTCTTTGGCTTGTGGTCACATCACTCAAATCCTTGCCTTCTCAATGAGTGGTCACGTTCCCTTCTCTTCTCTATGTCAAATCCTTCCCTGCCTCCCTCTTGAAAGGATTAGGGGTCAACTAGACCAATCCAAAACAATCTCTTCATCTCAAAATCCTTAACTTAATTACATCTGCAATGTTCACCTTTGCCATAAAAGGTAATATTTACAAATCCCAGAGATTAGAATATGGATGTCTTTCTGCAGAAGGAGAGTATTCAGCCTGCCACACAATACAAAATCTTTGGCTTTTTGGAAGTTCTCACAGGATCAACTTCCTATAATAGTAGCAGTTTGACTTTAGTCTTGTACATAAATCTGTCATTGACAGATTCAATGTTAAGCCTCAATGCTTGTCTCCTCACTAAAATTAGCTATGGTGAAGTCTGTATGACCTGAGAATTCTTGGGAGTTGTCCACAAACTAAAGAGGGAAGTGCCCAAGAAGTTCTGGTGATGGACTTCTGCATGATAGGCTCCTGCTCAGCCTACCTTGCCCTGCTGATGTTTAGGATGCAGGAGAGTGGAAGTCAATAAGAAGAATCAGAACCTAGGTCTATCAAAGTGCTCCAAACCTACAAGCAATTACAATTGACAATAACATCACAAGTTGGCATGGCAGGGACTCAGGTGACCCAAAGTTGAGGAGCTATGTCCCATGAGTTGTAGAGATAGTATAGTGTCCCTTTATACTCTTCACCCAACATCCTATTATTTTAGCATCATATATTACCATGATACATTTATGAAAACTAAAAATTTGATATCAGTACAACTAAACCACAGACTATATTAAAATTTTCCCAGTTTATCTAATGCCTTTTCTCTTTCCTAGCATCTAATCCAGGCTCCCATATTGCATTCAGGTGTCATGTTTCCTTATTCTTCTCCAATCTATGTGCCAGCTCGACAGTCTTTTGTTTTTAGTGATTTTGATATTTTTGAAGATTACCAATCAGGTATTTTATAGAATATTCTTTTAAGTTGGGATTGTCTGTTACTTTCTCATGGTTAGAGAGAGCTTATGGAATTAAGGAAGAATACCACAGAGTGCAGCCACACTATAACATCATTACATTTTTGCATCATAACAGAGTATGCACAAGGTTAACCTGTCTTATTATAGGTTATGTTTATTAATCTTGGTCACTTGGTTACTATTTTTCAATTTTCCAGTCTATTCATTAGAGGCAAACCACCAAATCCAGAAGAAGAGAATTAAGCTCTACATTATAGGGAGGACTATAAAGAATGTGTGGACATATGCTAAAACCACCACATGAATTAATAATTTGGGGATGACTCTTTGCAACTGTGCAAATATTCCGTTTCTTCTTGATGTTACACTCACTAATTTTCATATCAACTAATGGATCTTATATGTGGCAACTATGACAGTGTTGTTGTTTTAAAAGCGATTTTTCTGCTTCCCTCTATTTCCTCTACATATGTAATTTGAAATTCTTTAGTAAGAGGTCTGTATCTTCTCCTTGTCTGTTTGTTTATTATTTATTTATTCAATCATTTAATTATTAGTTTGAACTTAAGGATTTTCTTTTATTCTTTATATTATAATTCAGTGCTATCATTACATATTTTCTTGCTCAATTGTTCCAGCCCTGGTCATTGGGAGTTTTTTTCAAGTGGGTTATTTTGTCCTGAGATGCTACATCCTTTTCTTTCTTTTTTTTTTTTTAACACTTTTTGTTTCATGTTTATGTTTTATTTTCACCTCTAGTTCCTTTAATTGGAAAATAGTATTTGCAAACTAAGATCTGGGCACTAGTGCACTTGTTACTAATGGTCTTCTCAGTAGACATAGCTATGAAATATATGTATATATACCAGTCCATTATGCATACTTTTATATCCATTTCTGTATCAATTTACAGTATCTTTATATTTTTAATAAATTACTTCATACTGATATTTCCAAATAAATATTTTGTATGCCCTGTATAAAAAAAAAAAAAAAAAATATATATATATATATATTTTTTTTTTTTTTTTTTGAGCTGGTGTCTCACTCTGTCACCTAGGCTGGAATGTAGTGGCATGTTCATGGTTATTACAGCCTTGACCTGGATTCAGGCAATTCTTCCACCTCAGTCTTCCAAGTAGCTGGAACTATAGGCCACACCACCATACCCAGCTGTGTCCTATATTCTTTTTTTGTTTTGTTTTTAAAGTTTTAAAAGCAAGTTTATTAGAGAAAGAAGAGATAAAAGAAAGGGGGTGCATGCCAGACCTGGCACGGGCAAAAGAAACCACCGCCCTGTGTGCTAAAGCTTTGCTCTGAGATAAGTTATTTGGAAATAGTTAGATCTGTTGGAGTCTTGCCAGATGGCCCCAAACATTTAGTGAAGGGTTTACTTTGCCTTAATATCAAGACAAAAAAAATCTGAGAACTCTGATTGCCCCATGAATTATTAAGTTTCCCATTCTGGCTGGAAAAAGTATTACTCCCAGCCCTCTCTGACACTGGGCATTTTTTCCTCTAATCTTGTTAAGTGGTTCTTTCTCCAGTCTCAGAGAGTTTCCTCACGTGTGTTAATTAGAATACAGCTGAAGAGCCAAGGGAGACCCTGTAGAGATGTCCAACATTCTCTGTGCAGAAATTGTCTTTTCTCTTCCTTGCCCTGTGAGATGTAGGTGAGTTGATCTTGTATTTCTAACTCTAACTGAAGTCAGTGAACCATCAAGCTTGGTCTGGGGTCCCCTGCTGGAGTCCAGCTCCAGGAGAGAGTGAGGGCTTGAGACAAGGGAATTGGGAAACCGCGAAAAAGAAAAGACGAACACAACAGGATCCTTCTTCTTAGGGAGAGTTCAAGACTCTGCCAGTTTTTATTCAACTCTTACAAGCTTATATAGTTTTTTACTGACCCCCCTACCCACAAAATGTTACACATTAAATGTTTACATCATGTTTTTTCTTTTGTTTATGGGGAAGTTGACCTTTAAAAGTTTCATTTTGTTCCTTCCTGCTACCGGTGGTGTAACAAAATATCAGCTGCCAATTTATCAGCCACATCCTGTGACCTCTAGGCCAACTGAATCTCTTCCCTTCACTATTCTATTTCTTTTCCTTTACTAATCTATTGTCTTAATTCTACCCATTTTACATTTTATATTTCTAAACAAAACTTGTGTCTAAATCTACACTTATATATGAAATTAATCTTACTTCTAATACTAAATGTATTTAATTTTAAAACTACATTAAGGGTATATAATTTTAAGTTTACCTTAAAACTTAATTATTTCCTATTCCTTCTATTTAACTAGTACCTACATCTATAATAAACATTTATCTTTTAATTATAACTGCTATTTATCTAATCCTTACTTTAATTTCAACCCTCTTTCTAATTGAACTATAATATTTCTTAAATCAAAAGGCATGTCTGTGACTTGTTTTTCCCAAAAGCACCTGTTTGTGGAGATACTCTGTCTCAATTTCCCACTTTCTCATCAATCACAACTGTCAATGTTGTTACTTATAAAGGATATGAGGAAGTACTTGTTTTTCCTTTTTAGCTAAAGGTTTCAAAATTTGCATTCCCTTGTCCCTTAAGGGGGGAGATTTTTGTTGTTGAGCCTTTTTTACAATTCCATACATAGGTCTACTGCTAATTCTACATCCTTGCACATTTTAGCTAATTGTTTTATTTAACAAGGGAAGTGTTTTTCAAGCCTAAGCACTCATTCCTTTAAGGCCAAAAGGAGTCCTTCAATAGGATCCATGGGGCTCTGCCTCCAGCATGACCACTTCCCACTGGGGCTCTGCTCCCAGTCAGCGTTTTTCCCATTTTCAGGTAACCTCCATTTTGCATCTTTAGGGGTTGTGGCTTCCGGCAGTCCCCTCCCTGGACCATAGCCTGAAAACCCCCGTTTAGATTTTAAGGTGAGGTTATCATAGTGCTCAGCTCGGTGTTTCCCATCTCTTGGGGATCACTGTCTTGTTTCTTGATTTCCAACGTCTTGACAACTGTTGTTTCACATATTGTGTGTGTGTGTGTGTGTGTGTGCATGTGTGTGTGTGTGTGTGTGTGTGTGTGCATGTGCATGTGTGTGTGTGTTTTAGCTGTTTCAGGCAGGAAGCTAAATCTGACTTCTGTTAATCAATCTTGGGTTGAAAGTAGAAGTTTACTCCAGAACCATATCATATTTCTTAATGCCTGGGTCTCCAAGGATTTTAATGGTTATGGACCTTTGTGTCAGTTTCTGAGCATGTGGTTTCCATTCCACACAAGAAGTGTAATATTCCAGTCCACACATGAGAGACACAGCGGGAGTTTCCATTTTTCCTTGCCAACGTTTCCTTTTTATTTATCAGGAAAGAGCCTGTCAAAACATCCAGTTTCCAGCAGTATTTCTTGGTCTGTGGAGTGTACTACTTTCAGTTCATGAAGTTTAGGAACTTTTTGATGTTCGAGGAGTAACACAATAAATGTAATTTTAGCTCCTTTGTGCCATCTCTTTCATATGGGTATTGAAATCTCAGCTCCAAATGGGAGGCCTATATCAGATATGAAAGTCTGTAGGTCATCATGATCTTAACTTTCTCTATTGGCTCTATTTTTCTACATAGTTAATTTCTTTTTCTTTTTGGATTATCTGTATATTCTTGATAGTAAGTAGCAGTGTTTAAATTTTGATGGTGAAGAGTATTTCAAATAAAAAAAGAACAAATAGAAAAAGATAAGGCTAATCATCTTTTTTCTGGTCTTTCTACATTGTTTTTATCTCTCTAAATAATCAGCAATGTATTTCACAGCTTTTTCCTTCCATACACAAGAATATAAACCTGTATATGAGCTAAAATATAAATATTCATTAAGTTTCTTTCTTAAATAGCATTATATGTCATGCATTATTTTGCAATTTTTTCCCTTGACAATTTATCATTTATATAAGTAAATAGATAAATATGCCTATTTGGCTTTCTTTTCATGTTTTTGTACATATGAAGTGAAATAAACAAACATAAAAGTGATAGGATCATACATTTTGAGCGCTTATTTTTTACTGCTTCTATAATTTTCAAAAATCTAACTACGATTGAAAGATGAAACCAACAATCTCAATAAAAAACAAACTATTTTAATAAAAGCAAAATATACAACTTCTTACCCATAGATGGGCTTCCAGACCTCAAAACACACTCCACAGCTAAGATACTGGGTCACAGGAGTAAGGGGTATCCTATGTTCTCTGTGTAATTGAAAGAGGCACAAAGTATGCACCATTTTATTTTCCAGGTAAGAAAAAGCAAAAGAAAAGATGAGAGTTGAAGGCATGTGCAAGAATTTCACAATTGTCATAGAATACAGGATCTAAGTAGAATAAGGAGGGAATTGAGTCTGTGAGGAGGTGACATACAGTGCAATACTTGTGGGGGAAGTCAGTCATAGGTCCTAATGGGGTTAAGAATTGTCTCAGAGGTGGTGCCGGTGACGGAAAAGAGAATCCTGCAGGAGCCATGAGCATGCATCAGAGAGCTATTCTGGAGGTGGCTCACATTATTTTTAACTGCAACTCTAGAATATAAGAGTGTAAATAAATATCTCAGATGGGTTGGAAGAAATGAGCATTTGAAGTGAGCAATTGAAGAAAATAAGAAGCCAAAGTTGATGTTGGAAGTCATCTAAGGCGCTGAACATTTTAAGGTAGAAGAGACAAGAAATGGTGGAGTCATCATAACTCAAAGCAACAAGGGGAGATAACTGCCCACATGCAGTGACCACACAGTTTTCAGCTGACTCAGCCAATTGAAAACTCAGTTGGTAAGATTCACCCTCATTCTTAGACTCAGTCACCCTTGTGAGAAATTTATGAGGAATTCCGGGAACCAGCCCAGCCACTGTCTTCCTACCAAAAGTGATACTTCATTATAAGTTTGCACTTCCCTTGCCGAGGGACAGATATAACCCGCATCCTTCCTGTGAAAGGGAAGGTGCAGAAAAGACTGCTGAAAGCTGCTGGGAACTGGAGGGGCAGAGGAAGCACCAGGGTTTCTGCAAAGGAAAACGACAATTCCGCAGTACTGTGCTGAAGCTGCTGGCCTAGAGATTCACAGCCGAGTCTCCAGGTTCTGTGAGCTGGATCTTCAGAGTGGAGAATGATACTTAAGGCATCTCAACTGAGAACCAATCATTGGACATCCCTGCATCATCTATAGGAGCGTGGTTTTGGAAGTAAGTTAGCAACTCCAGTCCCCACACCACAGTATATGTCTGGACCAGAAAACATTATCATGGCCTGATATGGGCTTGTATCTCATTGTTACTTCTTATCCCATTTCTGTCACCTCGTGCCTAGGTATCTGGGTGACTCCAGTATCTATGGGCTCTGTGGAAAGACAGAGAATTTGAAATTTGGGGACAGAATAAGCAACATAATTGGAATCATAACTGGCAGTGTCCAAAAATGCAGATTATTTCTGGGGACTCACCTACTCCCGGGAAGCAAAGGACCACACAGCACATGAGCCTGGTGACCATGGCAAAGTAAGTCAGGAAGGGACTTCACTCATATGAGCCCTCGTGGGCAAGAATAGAGGGGCTGGACATCCCAGGCCTCATACCATACCAGTGACCATCACACATCACATCTCCCATTCCACCTTCTCTGGTGTGTCACATGTTGTCTTGCCTGCAGGATATTTCTGCTTGGATATGCCTTCAGCACCTCAAATTTTGGACATCAATATATTACTTGTTAAATTTCAAGAACATTATTATTCTCCTCACTGGCAATCCCTATCTGCAAGATATACACAAAAATTCACTTATTAGAGATTGGCCCCAGATCCCTTTTGGAAGCACTTGGACTGCTATGGTCATCATGAAGAGAATCAGGCGAATGCCTTGGGCCTAGAAAGGCTGTGAAGATTTTACTTCTAGGTAAGACTAGAGACTTATGCCCCAATGCTGCATCACTCCCTCAGCCCACAGCAGTGTCTCCAGCATATCTGTATGTCTGTCATGTAGAAGAAGGTACCTCTTAACTCCTGCTCCATGGAAAGGTTCAAAATTGTGTTAATCCTTCAGCATTGGTGAGAGCTGAGCAGGGGCAAATGAGGGAGCTGACTTTCCTTGAGAAACACAACAAAACACTTTCCAGCTAATTCTGGTCTTCCTCTTACTCCTCACAAAGTACTAAAAATTTTTCAATGATTAACACCTGACTCTCTCCCAATAGTAAGTCAACCAATATCCACAAATTAACTCTTTCTGGTGGAGGGGATAAATAGCTCAAAAGTGGCCTGGTTCTTGGAGTATGAGCAGTAATGCAATTTCAGTTTGTAGATAGGATGGGACACATTATCTCTAAGTCTTTGCTGATGGCACAGAAATACACTGCTCCAATGCTCCAAACCGTAGAATATGTCAGATAATAGAGAGAACCATACAATGGCTGGGTGGGAAGTAATGACAGTGAAACGTTCATAACAGCAGTGACCACTCCTTCCTGGTCCAGTGTTTATTTATATCTCTGTGTGTATGCATGTGTGTGTGTGTTATCTTATAACAGCTCTCCAGTCAGGTGTCTTGAGGGTCCATAGCACCTTGGAACCTGGGGAAGAAGTCCAAAGATAGATAAACGGCTTAGGAAGGAAGATGATAACATAAGCACATGAAAGGCATTTTGAATCAAGGCTAGTATTCCAGGATGGGAATTTTCTTACCTGTATTCAAGACAATTTTTTTCCAGTATGCAAGTCATAAAATGGAGAAACTCAGAGCATATGCCATGATCAGCACATGGACAGGGGTTTCCTTCCTCTGTGCTCTGTTTATTAGTGGGAAAAAAAATCACTCAGGTCACCACAAATTTTTGGTGATTTGTAACGTATTTGTGGGATTCTGAAGGTTTAGGGCCCACACAGTCAAGCTATCCTTCTCAGGCCCTGTCCTAAAACCTCGCAGCATATCAGTAGGATGGAACCAAGCCAGGTTTAGAGGACAGCTTCTCTGATGTCCTGTCACAACCATGACCTCAGTAATCTGCATTAGCTTATAGAACATGATTCTGTTTTCATTTTTTAATCAAGTCGACTTATTAGACCAGGAAGGGGCTTCCATTATTACATTGTCACAGAGATGCATCCTGTCCTGCACTCCTGTGCCATTAATATGTGGAACATTTGGGGGCATGGTCCTTCTCTACAATAATTTGGCCATGACTGCCATGGTCTATCTTTGCTCTGCCTAAGCAAACATTTCTGTGGGTTAATAAGATGTAATTTGGAGAGAATAAAAGGTGATGGGAGTCGTGTTTGCTTTTTTACTTCTCTTCTTGTATGTTTTTATCACCAAAAAAACCTTTTTATTTTAATTTAATATCAGTGGCCCCTTTGTCTGACCACTACCCTAAACTTGCCTAAAAGCACATGCTCATTATTGATCTTAGTTCCTTTGCACAAGATTAGAAGTCTTTGGGTCCTCCCTTCTCTCTCCACTGCTTTCTCAGTGTTCCATATGATTTAGAAACCCAGTCTGAGCTGTTTCTTAATCCCCCCACTGCCAGACAATTCCCTCAGCAACTCTAAAGCCTCAGGAGTGGTGGTGACACCACAATGTCTCTTGGTGGTCAGTGGGCCTAGTCACCAGAAATAAACCTTTTGTCAAGACCCCCAGTAAACTACACTGTGTTACATTGGTAAGGGGTAATGGAGAATTACAGTTTTAGGGGTTCAAAAATAATACCACTCCTCAGTAGCTGTAGTGTTTTATACAAGCTGCTAGATTCATTTCATACCCTCAATTATTTTAATAAAAGACATTTCTGCTAAATAATTTGTATCCATCATCTTTAGAAAAAATTCATGACCACTTTTACAAAGGACAAACTTCCCCTTAAATGACAATTGTCAAAATACTGAAAAACGGTATTCCTTTTATTCCTTTTCTTGTTTCTGATTAATTGCAAACTAAAGTGACAGGCTTTATTTAACAAATATTTGCTTTGGTCTTTCATGGCACTTATATTTTAATTTATGTGCATGTAAGCAGGGAGAAATGATGAGAGGCAAAAGTAAAACAAATATATAAGTCAGGTAGTGACCAGTGCTACCAATAAACCAAAGCAGGGTGAAAGACTGGAGGGCTGCTTCATTTAGATCAGCTTGGGCACTAAGTTAGGCTCTCCCATACTGTGGTAACAAGTTAACCCCTGATTCTCAAACGTGTAGTATGACACGTTTATTTCTCACCCACATTCTGTGTCCATCACAGGTCAGCAGTGAACTGTGTTCTAGTCATCCAGGGACACAGGTGGATGGAGGCCATACCATTTGAGACAGAGGCACCTCCATAGTCCCTCCACCACTGCAGCGGCAGAGGACAACAGCTGGTGGGTCATACATGAACACTCAAAATTCATAACCAATTTGCCATCACTAGTCTCATGACCCCACATGCTGTAATAGGGATGAGAAATGAGATCTCACGGATGTCCCATGAACAATCAATGACTCTGTCACTGATGTCCAGGGAAATCCTTGCTGACACGGGAAATCCGAGCCAAGAGAAAATAAAAGAAGAAGCTAAGCAGATATGTGGAGAAAGTATTTTGTCATTTATGATTCTAACAAACGTTTTGTTTGTTTGCCATTTGTTTTTAGTGAATAGCCACATCAAGTCTCTAATTAAGATACTTAAATAAGAATATCTAAATGCATTAAAAATCTGCCCCTTTCTAATTCTATAGTTCAGTTTAGATAAAAATATTTTAGCTTGATTATTTTAACACCTTACATATCATAAAACATCAGCGTCCTTACATTGCATCCTTAAATTGCATCACTTGGATTAGATCATAATTCAAGGGCTGACACATTCATTTTTGATTAACAGTGTCCATGTCTCCAGACTCTTCATTCACTACTCTTTCATTTATTATTACCACTCCCTCATTACCTATTTAAAATTTAACATTGTAGATAATGCAAAGGGTTCTGAACATTATTTCAAAGACTCTAAAATAAAGTCACAAATGGAGAGAAAATAATGAATATATTTCCTTACACAGTACTGCTTACAAAAATAGCTCCTGGACATATAGGATCTTATAAACACTCCATACACATTGTTATTCTTACACTTATTGGTAAGATACATACTATGCATATTTGTCTTTATTTTAGAAAGAAATGGAGCAAGGGCATTTGTAATAATAGACTTATAACCCCTAGTATTTAAGTAACATTAACTCTCAGGTAACGTCTTTCCCCAGGCAGCAGAGTGACTCAAACCTAAATTAGTGTTCCACCTTCTTCCCTAGCTAGCTCTGTGTGCTCAGACAAGTGACTACTTGCTATCCATTAGTTGATACTGTAATACAAGCATAAGACTCACCCCACCTAAAGCTGTGCTAAGTAACCAATATGAGAGAGTTCATTTATTATCAAGTATATTTTTATATTTCACTGGTTATTTCATACTTACCCTGAAATGGCATACAGTGTCAGTCTCATTTACCAAAAACAGTGTTAGAAGTGAATGTTAACAAATATGAAAATGAAATTTCAAAGCATACTTTACATCTCCAACCTCATAAAACATGAACTTGATAAGCACTTCCTAAAAATATTATCAGAAGGATACCTTTGACAATAATCATTTGAAAGAGTTATTAGGAGGCGGAGAAGATGGCAGCCGAGCCAGTAGTACTGTGCGTGTCCCTGGGTGAGTGAGTCAGTGTATGGAAAATTTTGTGTATGTGCTGGTGAGCAAGTGGGCATGTGAGTGGCTGACTGAGTGAGGGCTAGGGAGCTAGCCTAGCCAGGACTCTCCTGGTGCAGCAGCTGGGGCCACAGCGTCTGGGCTTGGACCCTAGCGATTCCCAGAACGCAGAAGCTGAGTGCCATTTTCTTTCTTTTCTTTTCTCTTTTTAAAAATCAACAAAACCTCCCTGGCAAGAAAATGCTGGGAGAAATTGTCTAAGTGGGGTTCGTGAGTGGGTGGCCTGGCCCCTGGTACAACAGCAAGGTGCTGCAGCTTCTCTACTTTGTCCCTGGGTCACAGAAGTGGTGCACCATGGCATTTTTTAAACGGACAGAAATCTTCCTTTTGAAAAGCGGTGGTGAGGCACTATTGCCCCAGGTGCTCCCACACCACTGAAGCAGGAGAGAGACTGCTCAGGGCTTTGCCTCATCACTCCAGCACCTGGCAGGGCACTGGAGGGGGCTGTGGACAGAGTTCAGAGGCAAGCTCCCACAGAAGAGGGCAAGAGAGGCACCCCACCACTATATTGAAGGGGGGGGCAGGAAAGTGCTCTAACTCACCATGAACCAACAGATCCGATCCCTGTGACTGGCGGATCAACTACTCAGGGCTTGATCGTGTCCCAAAGGAAATATCCTGAAAACACAAACTTCAGAGGGACTTGACGAGTGCTGAGTTCCAGGCGCCCCAATCCCTACCCTGATCCAGCTGTGGGACAAAGGATGTGGCCAGAAAGGAGAAGGAAGAACTCCAAAGAGATCAGTGGTGAGTCTGGGGCTGACCCTTAAACCCCCTCCTTCCCAATCATCCTCTGAATGTCAGACCCACACATATGGGCCACAACTGAGAAAGACAAACCCAGGCGGAGCTTGAACGTCAGTCACAATAAGAGATCTTCATTCAAGGATAGGCCTGGCTGGGGCAGGTATGTACCCAGAGAGTACATACCTGGGTAAGAGACAGTCTGGTACCTACCCACCAGAGAGCTCTCTGACCATAGGAGAGTGGGAAGGGAGGCCTGCAGCCCCACCCACCTCCACTGTCCCTCCTCCTTCCCTGCTTCATTCCCTGAGGAGAGGGTGAATGAGGTGGTTCTGCAGGAGAGACCTGATTAGAGGAACAATTACAGAGCCTGCCACAGGAGGGCAGGGTTTTTTGTTTGTTGGTTAGTTTTTGTTTTTTAAATTCTCAATTATTTTTGCTTGTTATTTCACCTATTTTAAAAATATTTTTCCTTCGTGCATGAATGTGTATGTGAGGGTTTGATCTGCACCCCCAAAAAAGCTTCTTTTCTTTTTCTTTTATTTGCCATTTTCTGCTTATATGTGCATGTGAATTATTGTTTATCTTTCGATTTTGTTGTGGTTGTTGGTTTCTGTTCTTTTGTTCTTCTGGGTCTTTTTTAATATTTATTTTTTATAGTTTAAGGGGTATGTCAATAGATGTGTGAAGTTTCAACCTGAATCCACCCCTCTGCTTTTATTCCTTTGGTCTTTCTGTTTTTCTTCTCCATTCACTTTGTGCTACGTGTGTGTGTGTGTGTGTGTGTGTGTGTGTGTGTGTGTGTGCGCGCGCTAGTTTTCTTGGGAGTCTTTTTGTTGCTGAACATTTTGTTTTGCTTTGTCATTATTCCAGTTTGTTTTCAAATGTGTGTGTGTGTGTATTCAATTGCTTTTGCATTGGTTTCTGCTTTGCATCATCATATAGAGTGGTAGTGCAGAGTGGGTCTCAGGGAACACACGCCACAATAAGTGAACATTTTAACTTGCAAGTAGTATCTGACTCCTAGTGCCCCATCCCCCACTTTATTCAAATTTTGAAAACTACAAAAGACATCAAATCTTGCCATCCACCATACTATTTTAAAATAGAACACATCCAGAGTCCGGATCAGGGAAGAATAGAGGTCTGAGCAAACGTCAGAAGGGAAAACCTCTCCCACTGACACTGAGTAACAGAATGAAAGAGAAAAACAAGAGATTTGTCACAAATGAGGAAAAAACAAAGAAGACCTCAGGAAATTTCAAGTGCACCAAAGACAAAACACCTGAAAAATCAGACCTTGGTACCCAAACAATGGAAGTCACCAAAGACTGTCCCAGAATAAGACAGGCATTAGGGAATGGATGGAAAGAGTGAATAGGACTCAAGAAAGACAAGATGCAACACTGAAAGAACTTGTAACAGGGAACTGACAATAAAAAAAATCATTCAGGAAATAAATAACAACATGGCAAGCATGGAACGCAGAATTAATCTAGCTGAAGAAAGAATCTCAGAACTTGAAGACCAGAACATGGAATTAATGTGATCTGTAAAAAACATAGGAAAAAAAGACTCAGACAGAAAGAACAAAGCCTACAAGAGATGTGCGAATGTATCAAGAGGCCAAACTTATGCCTGATTGGTATCCCAGAAGAAGAATGGGAAATGGAGTACAACTTGGAGCAAGTATTCCAGGAAATAATCCAAGAAAACTTTCCCCATCTCACAAGAGATGTGACCAGCCAAGCAAAAGAGATACAGAGAACCCCCACAAGATATCAAATGAGAAGGCCAACCCCTAGACACAGTAATTCACCTAAACAAAGTAGGCACAAAAGAAAAAAATTCCAAAGACAGTTAGAGAGAAAGGACAGATTGCCTGCTGAGGAAAACCAACCAAAATAGTAGCAGACCTATTAGCAGAAACACTACAAGCAATAAGGGACTGGAGTCCTCAAAGATAAACAATTTAAACCAAGAATTTCCTATCCAGCCAAGCTTAGCTTTATCAATGATGGAGAATTAAAATCCTTCCCAGACATCCAATCCCTAAGAGATTTTGCAGCTTGCAGACCAACTCTACAGGAGACAATTAAAAAGGTATTAAGCACAGAACAAAGAAGAAAAAGATTGACCACACACTTCCCAAAGAACAACAGAGCACAGAATCAGCAGAGAATACAGTGCAACAAGAAACTTGAAAACACACATAAACGTCAACCCTAAAGCCAAAAGAAGACAAACAAACAAACGAAAAACTATTATAGGAACCCCATGACTGGGATAAACAATCATATTTCAATAATCAGACTGAATGTGAATGGACTAAATGCACCACTGAAAAGACATAGAATGAAGGACTGAATAAGAAACCATGACCCAATTATTTTCTGCATTCAGGAGACTCATCTCACTTCAAGGGATGCACACAGACTCAAGGTTAAAAGTTGGAAAAGAAGTTTCGAGGCAAATGGATCACAAAAGAAGGCAGGAGTTGCAATCTTAATATGAGACAAAACAACCTTTAAGCTATCAAAAATTTAAAAGATGCAAAAGGACACTACATAATAATAAAAAATTCAATCCATCAACAGGAAATATCCATCCTAAACATATACGCACCCAACACAGGAGCACCAGCATTTATAAAGCAACTGCTAAGTAAACTTAAAAAAAATATTGACTCTAACACTATTATAGCAGGGGACTTGAATATCCCACTGACAACACTAGATAGATCATTGAGGCAGGAAGTCAACAAGGAGATTCAGAACCTAAGCTTGACACACAACCAAATGGACTTAATAGATACCTACAGATTATTCCACCCAAGAACCACAGAATATACATTCTACTCATCACCACATGGGACATACTCCAAGATTGATCACATCCTTGGCCATAAATCAAGCATAAACAAATTTCATAAGGTTGAACTCCTGCCATGCACATTCTCAGACCACAGTAGAATAAAAATAAATATCAACACCAACAACATTTCTCCAAAACCCACAAAGATGTGACACTAAATAGCATGATGCTGAATAACTACTGGGTCAACACTGAAATCAAAGCAGAAATTGAAAGATTCCTATAAACAAATGAAAATGAAGAACCCTCTTACCAAAAGCTCTGGAATGCCCTGAAAAGAGTTGTCAGAGGGGAATTTATATCTCTATGAGCACACATCAAGAAAATGGAAAGATCAGAAGTTAATAGCCTAACAAATCACCTAAAGGAGCTGGAAGGAGAAGACCACCAAAGCCCAACTTTAGCAGAAGAAACCAAATCACAAAAATAACCCAAATACAGGACATTGAAGCCAAAGATATCAGAGAAAACATCAACAAAACAAAAAGTTGGTTCTTTGAAAGAATCAAGAAGATTGACGGACCCTAGCCAGAATGACCAAGAAAAAGAGAGACAAACCCCAAATAAGCACAATCAGAAATACAAAAGATCAAATCACAACTGACCCTAAAGAAACACAAAGGATGATCAGATTACTATATGGAAACAAACTTGATAACCTAAATGAAATGGAGAAATGTATGACATCACACAATCTCCCCACAATGAAACAAGAAGATATTGAGACATTAAATAGACCAATAACAACCCAGGAAATTGACTCTGTCATACAAAAACTATCTACAAAAATAAAGCCCTTGGACCGGATGGTTTTCCAGCAGAATTCCACAAAACGTACATGAAGGAACTGATACCAAGCCTACTTAAAGTCTTCCAGGCAACTGAGAAAGATATAATTCTCCTCAAATCATTTTACAATGCTAACATCACACTGATATTCAAACCGGATAAGATCCAATGAAAAAAGAGAACTACAGGTCAATATTCCTTAAGAATATAGATACAAAAATCCTCAACAAGATTCTAGCAAATCAGATCCTAAAACACATCTCAAAAATCTTCCACCATGACCAAGTAGGCTTCATACCCAGGATGTAGGGCTTGTTCAACATTCACAAGACCATAAATGTCATTAAATACATCAACAGATATAAAAACAAGAACCACATGATTATCTCATTAGACGCAGAAAAAACCTTTGATAAAATCCAGTATCCCTTCAGATAAAAACCCTCAGACACCTAGGTATAGAAGAAACACACCCCAAAATAGTAAGTGCTACCTAGGATAAACCCACAGCTAACAACTTACTAAATGGCTAGAAACTAGAAACATTTCCCCTGAAAACTGAAACAGGACAAGGCTGCCCACTCTCACCCGTCTTGTTCAATATTGTGTTGGAAGTCTTAATTTGGGCAATTAGACAAGAGAAGGAAATCGAGGGTATTCAAATAAGAAAAGAGGAAGTCAAGTTATCACTCTTTGCTGATGATATGATCCTATACCTTGAAAATACAAGAGAATCTATCAAAAACCTGTTTGCACTGATAAAGGATTTTGGCAAAGTCTCAGAGTACAAAATAAATGTGCAAAAGACAGTTGCATTCTTATACACCAACAACAAGCAGGCAGAGACCCAAATAAAAGGCACAATCCCATTCACAATAGCCACCAAAGAAATGAAATACCTACGCATCTTCCAAACCAGAGAAGTGAAAGATCTTTACAATGAGAACTACAAAACATGCTCAAAGAAATCCAAGAAGACAAAAACAAATGGAAAAATATCCCATGCTCATGGATAGGAAGAATCAACATTGTTAAAATGTCCATCCTACCAAAGGCAAACTATAGATTCAACACAATACCCATTAAGTTACCAACATCATTCTTCTCAGACCCAGAAATGACAATACAGAAATTCATAAGGAAACATAAATGACCACGAAGTCAAAACAATCCTTAGCAAAAGAAAAAAAGCAGGAGATATCACACTTCCAGACTTCAAACTTTACTATAAGGCCACAGTAATCAAAACAGCCTGGTATTGATATAAAAATGGGCACACAGACCAATGGAACAGGATAGAGATTCCAGAAGCAAAGCCTCAATTCCTAAACCAACTTATCTTTGACAAAGACTCCAACAACAACCACTGGGAAGAGGAGAAACTATTCAGTAAATGGTGCTGGGAAAACTGGTTGATCACATGCAGAAGATTGAAACAGGACCCCTACCTAACAACATACACAAAAATTAACTCTAAATGGATCAAAGACCTAAACACAAAACCTCAAACTGTAGGAATCTTAAAAAATGCAGGAAACACCGTTATGGAAATGGAACTGGCAACCAATTCCTATTCAGAACACTAAAGACCAATACCTTAAGAAATAAGATAGAGAAATGGGACCTCATCAAACTGACCAGCTTCTGCAAAGCAAAAGAAACCTTCTAGAGATCAGGGAGATAGCCCACAGAATGGGAAAAAATATTTGCCAACTGTATATCTGACAAAGGACTAACATCTAAGATCTGCAAGGACCTTAAATGCGTTGAAAAACAGCCCCTTTAAAAAGTGGGCGAAAGACATGGATAGACACTTCTCAGAAGAAGATATAGGGACAGCCAACAGACACATAAAAAAATGCTCAGCCTCACTCATCATCAGAGAAATGCAAATCAAAACCACATTGAGATACCACCTAACCCCAGTAAGAAAGGCCATCATTAATAAAACAAACAACAACAGATGCTGGTGAATATATGGAGAAAAAGGGATGCTTCAACACTGCTGGTGGGAATGCAAACTAGTGCAACCTCTTTGGAAGGCAGTGTGGCAATTTCTGAAAGAACTAGCAGTTGATCTTCCATATGATCCAGCAATTCTCCTATTAGGAATATATCCAGAGGAACTCAAATCATTCTACAAAAAAGATACCTGGACATGCATGTTTGTTGCAGCTCTATTCACCATAGCACAAACATGGAACCAACCATGTTGTCCATCGAAACTGTACTGGATAAAGAAAATGTGGTACACACAATATTATGCAGACATAAAGAAAGACAAACATGTGGACTTTATAGCAGTCGATTTGGAGTCAATCATACTCAGTGATCTATCACAGAAACAAAGAACAGAGTATCATATGTTCTCACTCATAAGCAAACCTTGAACAATTATAATACTATATAAGCAATTATAATATTATAAGAAAGCATTTGGCAGTAATGGGAAACTGCCAGGGGAGGGCGGGTAGGATTGACAGTTGAGGGAAACTGCTAGGGGAGAGAGGGACATACCTCCTCAAGTGGGTACCTGCATAATCAATGTTTGTATACCTAACCCTGAATTGTATATCTTTATAATTAAAAAAGAAAGCGTTATTAATATATCATCTAGTATGCTATACATGGGTACTTAAATGCAGTAATCAAACAATTCATTATGAAGGGGAGGGTTTATAAGAATTCTAAATTATTTATATGCTTAAAGTTATTTTGGCAGCATAGCTTCACAGGACCTAAATATCCAGCCAATCCTACGATCTCTATCCAGACCAAGAAGGCTTTGTGTATAGATATAGAGTCCCTGTGAAGTTCTCCAGGAGTAAAGATGGCTCCAGGGTGCTGATGGGTAGTGGGGGTAGCCTCTCAGCTCCAGGGATCTTACAAGCAACGGGGCATGTTGGGAGTGTCACAGTCATAGGTAGTAGATGGCAGATAGGAAATATATCACATCAAATCAGGATGATTTCTCCTTTGTGTTGTTTTCCCACCCCCATCGATACAAACATACTCTCTAGGAAATGTTAAAAATAGAAAAAAAACTTATGATACGGAGACTGCCTAATATCTGTCCATACTGTCATAGCCCCTACAGAAGGACATGACAAGGGTTCAAGAGCTCCTGCACTTTCCTGAGCACATTACTGAGAGTCCCCTTATCTCCTATGCATTCCCAGTAAGTAGCTCAGGGGATCCTCTACTTCCTGGCAGACTAAGCCCAATCTATTGAAAGATGCAAATCCCCATTTACTCCCTTTTTCTGAGTGGCCATAAATTTGAATAATATAGTGTCAATGTAATCGTAAGTCTTGTGATTTGTATAACTTTTGTATCAGTGTAATCATACGTTTTGTCACTTGTATAACTTTTGCATAATGCATGGTATCTTAGGCCTTGTGAATTCCCTTTACTCTATGGCAAAGTTGATTAATGCTTCTGCTGGGCACTGCTGATAAACTATAAGATACCTCTGATACCTGGCACTAGGAAGTCTGGACTGAAGAATGTCACTGTTGATAAATGTGGCTGAAATTCAAATTCTATACAATGCTCTGCTGGTCACATGGCTAATCTACAGGTACTAACAACTTTGAACTTACACAAATGAACTGTAAAAGCCTGGACGGTGAGCAGAAGCATTTTAGAAAGACCTCAAGTCTAGCTTTTCTCCCTGGATTCGAACTCAGAAATAAGCTTCTTTCCACCAGTTCTCTGCCCCTTGATTTATTGGAATCAAGGCGAGCAGACAAGCATTACTCGGACTATAACACTTAAGCTTCAGAAAAATGGTCTTTCAAAGTTTTCAGTCACAAGGTTCTTTGTCTTTCAATTTCTGGTTTTATGTCCAAATGTCCTAAAGACATTGCTTCTTTTTGCTTAAAGTAGTTGACATTTTCATTGCTTCTAGCTTTTCAAGTCCTGGTATGCTTATTGTTTCCCTAAGAGTGTCATTTATATCCTTGGTAAATTGTCATCTCCAAGTCTGGAAATCATCTAAAGCCAAAAGTGCCATGGGGGTGGGGGAGGAACATCCAAAATCTGCCCTGTAGGCCTTGGCACATTCTCATGGAGGGGACTGATGCTGAGGTCTGGAACGTGCTCCTGGGAGAGGCCCCAGGTCAAGCTCCATGGCACAGTACCCCCACGGAGGCTTAGGGGAGTAGGAACCACACATAAGCCAGCTGCTCTCCCCAGCCTGGGCAGCTTTCCCATTGGGCCTGTGCTGGGTGGGTGGCTCTGACTTGGGCACTGGGCCGGGAGCTCCTGGACAGGGCCACCTCTGCCAACCTGCTACACATTCTGCTTCAGGTTCTTTCTCTATAAATTAAAGTACTGACTGAAATTTTCCAGCATCTACTTGAAATGCCCAAGACATACTAAGAACAACATAAGACATTTCTATTATAAATAGACCGTGTGGCCAGCAGAGCATTGTATAGAATTTCTATTTTTGTCTCTGTTCTGTTGATCAGAAGGAAGGATTTCAAACTACTGTACTGTCTCAATCCATTTCCTTAACAAATTTAATTTCCTATGATGTCTTCTAAGCACAAGCATTCATTTAGTTATTTTCTAAGTTTTCACAAGAATTATGATGATTAATTTTGGATTTTTCTGTGTACATGTTCTAATTTCATTCTCCTGGGGAGTCCTTCTAATCACAGTTTCTTCAACAGAAGGGGCCTGGTCAGTTATGCTTACTCTCACATACTAATTGGAGCTCACTGGTATTGACAGTTCACTCTTTTTGACTTCAAAAAGAGTCTTAGAAATGTAAATCATTCCCATGTCAATCCACCTGACAAGGCTCTTTCAGTGGGTACTTTCTTTCTGTCCAAAAGATAGTAACAGCAGCCTTGTCCCTGAAATAAAAAAAATTCTTACTGGTGAATGAGAAGGTTGAAATCATCCAGGATTTTAGAAAATATCCAGACAAGAGCATCTGCCATTGTGTAGTTCAGTATGTAATGAGGAATCCAGAAACGTGCAGATGTATCATCTAAAAGACACGTTCTGTACTTGGATTAAGGGGTGAAGATAGCAATAGGTCTCCTACTAAATTCAAATAAGTCTATTGGATGCTATTAGCTCATAATTATAATAATCTACTGAGAAGATTAAAATGACATGTCCATTCTACATGTAACGCAACTTGACCTTCATATTATATATTTTGGGAAAGAATGATGTTGAATTTGTACTTATGTGTCCAAGAATAACCAAAGGTTGGTAATCAGCCTCAGTAAAAACAAATGACCACACTTGGAAGTGATTCAGAGATACCATAAATTGCTGGAGACCAGCTCCAGCTGGGTTCAGGGTACCCCAAAGGTGGAGATGGCATCAGTGATTGGGGGGAAGAAGAAAGAGAGAGAGAGAGAGAGAGAGAGAGAGAGAGACAGAGAGAGAGAGCGACAGAGAGAGAGAGAGAGAGAGAGACTGGACTCCAGTTTAGTGCAGAAGCGATGTGTGTTATTGGGAATTACAACGGGTCTTTTATACACAAAGTCAGATGTGGGAGGGGCGTCCCCCACCCACCAGAAACCTAATCCATGAAATCTTAATCAATGATTGCCTTTAAACCCTTTTCATATGATAATCTTAAAATCCCATAACAAAGGATAACCTAATCTGTGACTGACATATTCTATAAACCTTTTTCATCCTAAGCTGATTGATTTATGTCAAGTTAAACAATTCTATAGAAGCTTAAGTATTTACTTTACAAATGAAAGTGGCCCATCCCAGAATGTTTGGAATGTGGCCCAGTCCAAAGTTCACAATGGGCTACCTGCAAGTAACCCAGCTGCATTCTTTCAACATAATGACTGTCTTCTAAAACTATATGCTACAATTTACACCTTATTCAACTTCAATAAATCCTAAGATCATGACCCAGAAGCCTGTGACCAATACTAAGGCTCTTAGATGTGACCCGAGTTTGAATTGTAAGTTGTGTGAAAGCCAAAACTGCAGTTTGTGGAAGAATAGGAGCGATGAGCTTCTAAAGTTAGCTTGTGTTCATCCCGATCTCAGAGTTTCTATGTTTTGAGCTCACAGGAGCTTAATCTGGTTAGTGCTGAGTAGAAAGGGGGAGGAAATGGGGTCAATAGCTCCCGAATGCATCCTAGTGATCTCGGGGTCAACAGCCCTTCCTGATCCCTAATGCTCAGTGGGCCTCCCTGGCCGGCTCCCAATAATAAATGGTTTGTAAGACTTGATAACCAAGAAGAAACTGCAGAGACCATGGTTTCTTCCACTCCTAATGCAGAAATATTTCTAATCAATGGAATTGTGAAGATTTTATGTAATTACAAATTTGAGACGATAAACTGAGTATCTCCCCATTCAAAAAATAAAAAATAACAATAAAAAGGGCTGAAAATAAAAAAAGTTATCTTTGGAAATCAGAAATATCAAGATCTTCTGTAAGTTTGGAAGCATTTGTACTCAGATTTATGTGCAAATCAAAATAGAAAATAGAACAGATAAAATCACCAAATTTAAGCAATGTTCTTCCTAAAAAGAAATAAATTTGGAATTGTCTATGATATTATTGTTAAGACAATTTTAAAAACTCTACATGTACAATACAGGGCATATCAACACCTACACAGTAATGTATAAAAAGCCTCCCTTAAATCTCCTTGGTTTACAATTGTTAATGAGTGTATAGGTTGAACAGACAGTTCTGTGCATCTTAGCTCAATATTCTTGATAAGAATCCTTTGTTAGATATGTGGTTTACAAATATTTTTGCCATCACTGCACTGGAGATTCTCTTTTTTTTTTTACTCTCTTAAAAAACAGCACAAATGTTTTTAATTTTAATGAGGACAATCTCTCTGGGAACATTCCAAATGGTGTGGAATGTGAACTTAAAAAGATGCAAAACATAGCTCAATAAATTTCCTGACCTTTAAATGTCTGTAAAACATAGTTTAATTAGTGAACATTATTCTAATCAATCTACATGGTTATCCCTTTACAAAATATCTATTTTACCCCACAGTGAAAACAGGGTAAAAAGAATGATTTGCTGCTTTATAGAGAAGCATGTAGTAGTGTCTTGAGTGACTAGAAGACCTGGACAATAGGAAGAACGTGGCAGCAATTGCAAGAGCAAATGCATACAGAGGCATTGAATTGTGTATGTTTTGCTAGGGTATGAAGTATATTTGATTACCAGATAAGATAAATGTGAGACATCATATGGCCCAGACATTTAAAAATATGAATACCATCTCAAAATGGAACTTTTATCTGGTGAACAATGAATATATAAAAATTCAAGTTGTTCTATGAAAAATATTGTATCACAAGTAGAATAAGTCTTCCTGCAGTCTGAAAGGGGCACCTTGCAGAAGAAAGATCCAACCAAGGGGAACTGTTAAAGAAAAGGCCCTAGGGAGGAAGTGTGCCTGGTATATTTGAGGAATAGCCAGAAGGTCGGTGAGGTTGTGATAAAATAAGCAAGGAAAGAGGAACAGGAGACAAGAAATATAATAAGGCGTGGGATAACCTAGGGCTTTGACGGTTTATAAAGCTGTAGGTTTTTCTCAGAGTGAAATGGGAAGCTTTTGTATGGTCATAAGGAGAAGAGTGGCAGTATCTGACTTAAAGGATCACTCTGGCTTCTGTGGTGAGAGTAGAGTCTCGATTGGTGGCTGGAAAGTGTGGGGTAAGGTTAGAAGTATAGGAACCTATTAGGAGTTTTCACAATTACAGAAGATAAATGGACTAGAAGATACATTGATTTTTAGAACCCCCCCAATTTTGTCATGCATAGGAAACTAGATGGAGGCTGACTTAATTAAGGTTGATATTGTCATCTTAAACTTTGAAATATTATTTAGACAATGTGAGAATTAATAATATGGGAGTTAAAAAGTTGTGTACTACATGAACTAGAGAGGTCAGAGATAGAATTGTAGGCTTCGTGGTCCTGGAGTTAGTGAGATGAAAAGAAGGAAGGCAGTGATAGATAGAACAATTGAAATATAAATTTTGAAAGAATTTTGTTTCTTATATGAGTTATAATCATAGAAACCAGTCTGAAAAGGATTGGAGGGGGGAAAATCCTCAAGAGATAGGAGGTCAAGAAACTGAGAAGCAAAACCAATGTATACATTGTCTTTCTGATGATTAGTCATCAATAATGGTGACAGGATTAGAAGCAGGAAGAATGACTGAATTAGAAGAGAGTTCAGAAGGTAAAGAAGTAAATGCAGCCAAAAGGGTAATATTCTAATGCCATATATGAAAAAGAATTAGGCTTTAAAGAAAGCAAGAGGAAAATGATCTGGAAGCAGCAGGGAGGAATCAGAACAAGGATCAGAATAAATCATATGTAGATGCAGATTATTTCTCTTGATGTACATACAATAGAAACAGAATTTCAGCTGGGCACGGTGACTCACATCTGTAATCCCAGCATTTCGGAAGTTGAGGTGGAAGGATTATGTGAGCACAGCAGTTCGAGAACAGCCTGGGCAAAATAATTTTAAAAATTAAACTGAATTTCATTCTGCACTATTTCCATCTTGAAAGGAATGTTCACAGTCACAGAAAAGAACTTTTTTCTACAATCAAGAAAACTTGCTGAGAGAAATTTCAGTTCACTACTTAAAATGAGAAGAGAAATGAAGAGGACAGATTCTGAAGACACAGCCTTTCTCTTATTCTTGGAGAGGTATAGATAAAATGGTCGGACCTTCCTTTGTTTCAGTGTTTTCTCATTGTTAACACTCAGCCTTTCCCCTCAAGAAAAAATCCCCTAATCTCTGGAACCTACTTTCACTCAGAGTGAAGGTTATAGGGTTATGGAGAGCTGAGAGAAGCCTCTAATTTGTGGGTCAGTTAAGTTTGGCTAACAAAGAAGAAAGAACAGCTTATGCCTATACTTTGGCTGTTGGGCACAGATACATGCTGCTGAGCCCCTTCCACCTGAGAGCACTTGCCTATTTTAAAGAGCAAATACTTTGCAGACTAGCTTGTGCTCCCTTAGGGGTCTATTTACCTTGTGGGCTCTATCCCTTTGTAGTGTCACTTAAAACCAAAATGTAGAACTGTGGTTCTCATGCTGTCTTCAAAAAGATTATTGCTTGTTCCTCCCATGTAACCAAGTCTGAAGTATGTTAGGCAGAATAATGGGCCTTCCAAGATGCCCATGTCAAATTCCCAGAAACTGAGGGTGTGTTCAATTGTGTGGTGAGGGAAAAACTGATGTTGTAAATGTAATTAAGGTTACTAATCAGCTGACCTTAATATAGGGAGAGTGGCTTGGTTTTCCAGGTAGACTCAATGTCACCACGAAGGTCCTAAAATGTGGAAGAGGGAGAGCAGAGAGATTCGGTGATGCAGTGTGAGAAAAGACTCAACCAGTCATTTATGGCTTTGATGGCTAAGTGGGGCCGAGAGCCAAGAAGTGCTGGTGGCCTCTAGAAGCTGAAAAGGACAGAAAAACAGATTCTGCATAAAAGCCTCCAGAAAGAAACCAGCCCTGCCAACACTGGTTAGAACCATTTTGGACTTCTGACCCCCTGAAGTATAAGGTAATAAAATATGTTGTTGTAAGCTAGAAACTTAGTAGTATGTTTTACAGTATCAATAGAAATCTAATACATTATATGTCCGTGGGACTCAATGAGTGCAAGAGGCAGAAGATAGATATGCAATACACGTAGAGGCTGATGCACGATCACATGGAAGGAATTTAAAATCAGGCCAAGGGAAGTCTGGCAAAAACATTTTCTTTACCACGCTCAGTCCTCATCTGATTGTAGGGGACATGTAGGAGTATAGTGTGTGGCAAAATCCATACTAGATTGTGACACTGTCCTACTGAGAGCAAAATCCCATTGTTCTAGTTCATCCCAGAACCTGCAGAATAAGTGAATATGCCAGTCCTGTTACGCTGTCAGCACTCTGTGGACAAGAGTGCCTCTGCTCCGGCACAAGGTGGCACCTCCTTTCTCCTTGCTCTATCCTCTAAATTCTACATGGCATGTAGGGCTTATCCAGGTTGGCTGAAGTCAGACTCTCTAAGGCTCTCCTGGCACACAAACTGCTTCTCTGGGTTCCCCAACTCAGAACACAGTCACTGCACCACCCAGCTCCTGTGTTTCCACATCTTCAGCAAGTTCGGAGGTATATCCACTGCAAGCACACCCGCCATTCAGAGCCCAATTCAAAACTCAATTTAGAGCAAAACCCATCTCTATACCAATGGAGAAAGGATGGGTCTCGAGCGTCTTCACCTCCAGCCGTATTTGAAGATATGTGCAAATCAACTCTTTGAATCTAGGTTCAACTTCTTCAGGGTTTTCCGTAATGATCTTTCTCCTTTTGGGGAGCAATCTTAGTCCCTCTCCATGGACTCTGGATGACAACGAAGCCATGGTGCCTCCTAGTGTTCAGTGCATATATCAGCACAAATGTGCTCTGTTGGGAAAACGTAAGAGGGGTATATGGGATTTTATGATTGGTGGTTGTTAGAAGGCCAAATAAATAATATTAGTATTATGGCCTAAAATGGAATCACCTTAGAGATGAAACATTTGAGTCAGACAGGTGGAGATAATGATGTCAATTTTAATACTGATAAACAACAGGGCTCAATTAGGGACCAAATAGGGGCTTAAACTATCCTAATTCTGAATTTAACTCATTTGCTCTCCCATTTGAACTGCAGGTCAACCCCCTATGGAGAAACGTTCTCCACTGATTTTAGTACATGTTCAAAAAACACCAAAGAATCTACAATTTTCTAGATAGCCAGAAGGAAAGCAGGAAGATGAAGAGAAACTAAGTGAAGATCAAGAGACTAAATAATATAACTTATTTCCATTCCCATAGAGAAGATTTGGTCAGGGATAGGAAGGCTAAAACAGGAGTATTCCTTTAGGAGAGCCCCTCAGAATGGAGAGTATGGAACAAAGTGCTATTCCAGGAGACTGGGTTTTAGTGAAGAAAGATGATAACAATTTATTAAATTCTTTCTCCGATTCCAGCCCTTGTACTTCAGGTCTGCTCATGAAACACAGCACAAATGTGTCACAACAGTGCAGCAATTACCTTCATTCCAAACCCTTTCTGTATTACCTGACCTAATCTAAGCATTCTCTTTATTCTACCTTCTTCTTTTTTTTTTTTTTTTTGAGTTGGAGTCTCACTCTGTCGCCCAGACTGGAATGCAGTGGCCGCTCCCGGCCACCGCAGCCTCAACCTGCTGGGCTCCGGCAATCCTTCCGCCTCAGCCTTCCGAGTAGCCGAAACTGCAGGCGCGCGCTACCACGCCTGACTGATTTTTGATTTATTGTAGAGATGAGGTCTCACTGCCCAGGTGGGTCTCGAACCCGCAGGCTCAGGCAATCCACTCACCTCAGCCTCCCAAAGGCGCGGGATTACAGGCTGAGCCACCGAGCCCAGCTTATTCTACTTTCCATCTTGTCACATGGTCCAATGGAACATCAGAGGTTATGTCAGAAAAGTAAATAGCAATGTAAGAATACACCAATAATAAAGCACCCAAATCGATGTCCCAGTTTGATTATAAATCTCCTTTAGTGCTTTAAAGTTAAAAAATATTTTGGTTGAAATCAAAGTTTAACACCTCTATGCCATTTCAGTTAAATATCAAACAAACCACAGATGAATAATCTAACATTAAAATTCCAAGAAAGACAATTCCAAGTAAAATTATTGTCACCTTATTTCTCGTAACTAAGGATAAAGGCATTCAATCTTTCTGGTGTTATCTATACTGTTGAGGAAAATATTTTTTAAAAATTAAAGAACTTCAACTAATTAATGTCCTAAAAATGTAATGAGGAATAACTTGGCTGGAATCTCAGAGAAGGCAAGAGTCTGGGGAGACTGAGGGCATTTTCTGATCCCAACTCAGCACTCATGAAGCTCACTCACAGGCCAGAGGGATAAATTCAAAGACCAAAATGCACCAAACGTAGCCCTTGACAAACTCAAAGAATAACAATTGCCAAAACTAAACCTATTCTCTAGGTGATCCTAGATACCGCAAGCCTTGCATTAGGATGCAATAAGCCTCAAATTGTTTATACTTCTACATACTTTACATAAATGTAAAAAAAAAATTTCTTCTGAAGGAAGATATGTCCACCTTATGCCTTATACCTTGTAACTTACACCTTAGCTGTGGCTAAGCTGTTGGCACAGAGATACACAACCAAGTCCCCAAACTCTGTAGGCTGGATCTTATACCAAAACTTATTTCTGCAACCACAGCATCTCTCACAGCATCAAAGATGATCAGATTTTTAAGCACAGATATAAACACCAGGAACATATAAACACCAAGATGGAGAAGTAGCACAAAAAGAAAACCAACAAAAATAGCCCACACATACATATGTCAGAGGTGAAAATTATAAGACTCTGAAACAACTGTGCGTCTTATGTTCAAATAAATAAAAGATGATCACAGAAAAATGTTATGATGGAGTTACTAACTACAAGAACTGACAGCAGATTGGAAAAAGATCAAATAACATTTTTGGCAAGGAGATAGTGAATGATAGTGTTTATTCTTCACATGTGAAGTTTTGTCAAATGAGTAAAAAAAGGAAGAGGGGGGATGTGCAGTTGTCAAACGGACATAAAATGTGACCTACAGTCAGGTTTAAGGTTGAATAAGGAGGGAAGGGAAGCCGGGAGGGGCTGAGGGATACTGTCTTCAGAGGATTCCCATTCAGCAGTTTTCCAAAAATATTCCAGCTATTCCTTCAGAGAGATTTCTAGCTGTATCTTAGAGCGTCTAGGCATAAGTAGACTAAGGAGCTACACACATAGAAGGTATTATCAGAGGGGAAAATTAACTCAGAAAAAAAACAACAACATTGCTTCAGATGTTCATGCAGGACTGTTTTAATGCACTAAGGAACTATTTTATTATACGATAGCACACAAGTGGAAATGTCCTCAACAGCCTCTGAACTGGCTGAACTGGATATAGACATACTGTTGGGTTGTGGCAGTGACATTGAAAGTTAGAGAGGTCTGGAGAAGTAGAATTTATTCTGAGCTAAGACTTGGGGCTTGGTGTGAGGATAATGCTTTGTGTGCATTTCTTTGAAGTTGAAAAACATAGCTGAAATTACCACCATTATCAGCAACGTCATTATTAACATATTTCACACACACAAAATTCAGAGAAAAAGATTTCCAGACACATGCTATGTGTTGAGACTTTGCTAGAGAGCTGGGCTATCACAAAGAAAATGTTCAAATCATTGAGAAATCACTGCAAAGAGCCTGCTGTTTGTTACTCATATGTAATCACTAGCTGTATTGTTAAGTTTATTGTGCATGTTTCATGATTGCATATCTTTATGACAAAACAACATCACTACCCCCCAGGACTAAGTCTGTGATAAGGCACTTTCAGTTTGGGTTTCTTGAGTTGTCATCGATAAGTGTTTCAAATCCCCAAGAAATAATTGCTTTCAATAATTGCAATCCTCGTGTTTTAAGAAATAATTCATTTTCTCCCATTATATATATCACAGTTGTATCTGAAATCCCACATATTTCCCAGGATGATGAGGAACAAGGACAGGCTGCTGTGAGCTGAGTAGAAAAGAAGAGAGCCCTACAACTTTGTACACAGGAGGGAAGTGTCTCTGCAGTGCTGTGGCTAAGCTGCTGGCACAGAGATACATAGCCAAGTAGCCAAGCTCTGCAGGCTGGATCTTGAGAGTGGAGTCAACTCCTTTGGGTCTCTCTACAGAAAATCAATCCTTGGACAACTGTGAATCATCTAATACAGCCTCACTCTGAAATTGAGTCAGGAGCTTCAGGCCCTGTCCTAGACTCTGCCGGTACCAGTAAAGAGTACTGTGTCCAGAAACAGGATCACACCAAAACACTATGACCTGTCTTTTCTCTGTGATCTTATGTGTGGGGGACTGGGGGAACTCCAGCTTCTGTGTGTTCTGTGGAGGAAAAGACAGCATTTTAAAACAGAAAGAAGAAAACAATTGGAATAATCACTGGAAGATACATTATGGAGATCCAGGTAACCTGAGGACTCACCTGTCCCCAGGAGACAGAAGGCCACCCAGCAGAGGAGCCTGGTGCCCACAGCAGGGGGAGGGTAGGATGGGAGGCCACCAGATCAGGGTCCTTGGGAGCAAGAGCAGAGGAAAAGGGACGACCCTACCCCCACACAGCAGTTGCCACAATGATATCACTGTCTCCAGAATGCCCACAGTCCTAGAAATCAGTTGTTATAAACTAGAAAAGAACTAGAAGTTGGTTTAACATATCTATAGGCTGTAAGTTCATCCAATCATCCTCACTCACGTCTCCAGAGCCTAGGGGATTGGATCTTCTATTATGTCTTCAGGCCTCTCCTCTAACCCCCTGCTGGATAATTATACTTGGTTGTGTAAGAATAACTCAAAATAGTGATATAAATTAGTGACCTCTTTGTCTTGTCTGTACTTATCCTTCTCTTTGGGCACTTCTCTTTCACCAGATTCTCCATTTTCCCAGTCCTGTGTGCTCAGACAGGGTGAAAGCTGGAGTCATCGGCACAGCATCATCCCAGAAGCACATTGAACTTGCTGACACTCTCTGAGCTAAAGGAGTAAAATATTTTGAACACAGAGTTGGACAGCTTTATTTTTTCTAAAGGCCAATCTCTGGATTCTTCTTTGCTGTTTGTAGACTCCATGATGCATCATAGACCAAAGCTTTCACCGTGGTGCTGCCTGTACTTCTTGGTCACCAATGTTGGGAAAGTAAGTTCTGATATCTTACCTGAAATAGATGGGGATCGCTCTTACACTTGAAAATATCAAGTTAAACATAGTAACAATGAATGAAAAATTTAGCAGACCTTTTGGAATCTTAAAAAGGTGTTATTTTAGCATAACTTACAATTGAATTTCAGTGTTAATATTTGACAATTTAAAAAAATTGTGTGACATTAGAATACACTTCTCATTCTCTGAGTGGTAGCATGGGAAGGCTCAGGGATTTGGAGAAACACTGAGAGTTGGTATAAATGAGCAAAACAGGGACATGTGTGTTCAGGGAGGGAAGACCAGTATAACTCTGAGCCTAGGGATATTCTGTAAAGTTCCCAAAACCTAAGAGACACACTAAAGATATCAGGTGGAGAGCTGAAGGTGTACAATTATCAGAACCATTTATTTTCCTTATAATTTCTGTATCATTGAGGTAGAAATGCAGTTGGTCTGAGTCCCCCTCATGCTGACACCAATTAATAATTTCATGATGGAAAATTTCTTCACACAGTGACACTACCTTTTCTATTCTTGTGATCAGAGGTGGGGTTCTGGGTGTTAACAACGTTCAAGGGAGTGCAGGCTGGGTGAATGGAGAAAGGTTTATCAGGCTATACTACATGTGAAATACTTGAAATTGAGGCATGGCAGTTCCGGTGAAGAAACATTCCATGTGTTCCCAGACCTTACCTGCTAGAGTTTTGGGACATTGGATACTTTTAAAAAATATTCGCAGCATTACTGCCCACAGTTTGAGATAAGCCTATCTGGAAAGGTCTAAAAATGTCTGCTCTCCTTTCCTCCATTCCCCTTCTGCCATACTACACATAATCCAGGGAACAATTGGAATGCGTTAGGTCTAGGGTACAGATGCATTGCTAATGTTTCTCTGAAGACCTCCAAAGGAAGCAGTTCTCCCATTGCATGGGTTCCTGAGCATTCAGCCTAGCTCCTGACTGTCCTCATCTAATCCCCATGCAGGCTCAAAATATTCTGCACTCAATAATTTGCTATAGCCAAAATTTCACTCCTGAGCAGAACCCACCTGCATCAATGGAGGCTGAAGAGTCTCCATTTCATACATCATATTTCACCGGTCACTCAAAAGATCAGCAGACCAGATACTGGATGCTAGGATAAAACCACACTTCTTCTTTAAACTCACTTTCTCAGGCAGCACTGAACCTGTTTCAAAAACACTTGGGCCTCATCAAACCTCAGTGCCTCCTGATAGCCAATGGTTCAAAGAAGCTGGGCTCAGACTCTCCATCCATGATTCAGGGAGGCTGATTGATTAGATCGAGCAAATCAGAAATAGCACACCATGTTTTCAAGAAACTGAAAGGAATTCCTTCCAGCTCCATCTGATCCTTCTCTCTTGCTACAGTCCTCTCCTCATCACCCAGGTACATACATACCATCCAGTCACAACATGGGACAAACACTAACCCTTCTATGTTCCATTCAGTCAATTTCCCAGAGTCTGTGAGTTCTTGGCCAACATGTAGAAAACTCAGAATCTCTTGGTTTGAATAACATGTTTGCTCAGATGCCCCTTGACATGCATTGCTAGCTAAGTTTTGTGATCATCTCAAACATCTTGAGTTGTTTTGCCCTCAAACTTTACATTATATATTTTTTTAGGGACTTGAAAAAAATAATAGTCTATCCCTTATGGAAAAAGCATACTATAGGGGTAAAAGAGACCTTATCTTATATTTTTGTTTTATGGTAATTATAGAATATTTCAGAGACACTAAAATGAATGTAATAAATACCCACCATCAAACTGAAACCATGTCAACATTTTTGGATCTTAAGATATTTTTTCTTCAATTTATATTGAAAAAAAACCTATGAAAATGTTGAAATGATTACAAAACAAACAGCATACTAAAATGTATATCAATTTTAATATCTTTTGTTTTTTGCTTTATCTCTTTTTGTATATTTTAACTTTAACTTCTGAAATGAAACACTTTATTCTTGATAATTCAATATGTCTCTCCTAAAAAACAGCAATTATGTTATATAACCACAAATGCCTTTGTAACACTAAGAAACTTAGCATTTACATGATTTTCTGATACGTACTTCACATTTAACTTTCTCAGTTGTCCCAATATGTCTTTTGGTTTTTATTATTTTTTCCTTGAGGACATTATCCAAGATTATGCATTTCCTTGGTTGTCAGAGTTCTTTAGATTTTTAAGCTAGATATCTTCTCCAGTCATTTATTATATTTTTTGGTTTTCATGGAAAACAGAAGAGTCAAGGCCAGTTGACCGGTAAAATGATCCACAACCAGAATTCCCGCAGTATCAGAAATTAAAGATTTTGGAAAATGCCATGCCACAGATGCTGTGTATTTCCCATTTATCTGGTCAATTACAGGAACATATACTATCATCTTTGCACATTTTTAAGAGATGCTAAATTTGAGGTGATGGACATCAGATCCCTCTATTTTGAAGTACCCTTTACACTTTGTAGATACGTAGAGACAAGTAGAGTGTTACTTTGAAACAATATGAGTATCCTGGTCCTCAGCAACCTTTCGCTTGTTGGTTTTGACATCAACTGATGGTCTTTGTCTATAACTACATTGATGGTTACACAGATTTTTTAATTATATTTATTAATTAGCATTCTTCTGAATGAAGAGATTCCTAGCTGTACTTTTTGCTGTCATTATAAGCTCATGAGTTTGTAAAATTTGTTATAATCTAGTATCCGATTATTTTTCCTTGATGTTTAAATGCTCATGTTTGGCTAGTCGGTACCCCTTGAAACTGATTCTGCAATTTTTTTACATGTACTTTTGTTCTGATACCTTTCTTCATTTCTTCAAAAATATGTTTTAGGAGTTTCCCTGCTCTGGATCTAGAAGAAGCCATATCTGCTTTGTTTCTGTTATTGTCAAAAAGCATTTAGAAATCTAATACTATGCAATAGGTCTGCCCACTACTACTGGAAACACAACTACAAAGATATAAAACAAAGATTTTATATATTGTTTTTTTAGAATTTTCATGGTTAGAGTTAGAAAATATGCACTTTTTAAAATAATGTGCTCATATTGATACCTCCAGTTCAAATCAACACCACACTAACAACAATAAATCTCCCAAGTGAAGCTCAATCTCAACTTTATTTAACCTCCTAACAGTAAAACTACTGAAATCTAAAGAGAGATAACACCCCCCAAAAAAACTAGACAAGAAAATATATTACAAATGGTAAATAAATATATAAAAAGATCCTTAACATCTTCTGTTTAGATCCTTTATTCATTTTAAGTTGATTACACTCAACATATTGGAAAAGCTCTTTGACATTGGCCTTGGCAATTATTTCTTGGATATCACAGAAAAGGCTCTAAGTTTCAAAAGCAAAAATAAATGGAACTACATCAAACTAACAAACTTCTGCACAATAGAAAAAACAATCAACAAAACCAAAGAGTAACCTATGAATTGGGAAAAATATTTGCAAACCATATATTTGATAACAGATCAATATCCAAAATGTATAACTATATACAACTCAATGGCAAGAGAAATATAACAATATTTAAAATGGGCAAAGTGTGTAATCCCAGCACTTTGGGAGGCCAAGGAGAGTAGATTGTCTGAGCCTGTGGGTTTGAGACCAGCCTGGAAAAAATGGTGACACCTCATCTCTAAAATAAATCAAAAAATTAGCTGGGTAGGGTAGCTTGCACCTGTAGTTCTGGCTACATGGAAGGATGAGGAAGGATCACCGGAGCCCAGCAGGTCAGCGCTGAGGTGGCCGTGAGTGTTCCACTGCACTCCTGCCTGAGCGATGGAGTGAGACTCCAACTCATAAATAAATAAATAAATAAATAAATAAATAAATAAAATGGGCTAATGACCTAAATATGAGAGGAGACCTCTCAAAAACCGTGTATTTATTTTTGTAAGTTTAAACTTCAGTCACCTTCAAAGTACTCTCTGTTTGATGAAGTACACCTTTTGAGATGTTTTTTCCACTGCTCAAAACAGTTTTTGAACTTGTCAATTTTGATGCCTTTTAGTGCTTTTGCCATTTTTGTTTCACCTCTTCTACATTTGTAGGACGTTTCCCGTTGAGGATTTTTTTCATCTAGGGAAACACAAAAAGTCTCTTAGGACAAGATTGAGTAAATAGGGAGGGTGGGCAAGAGAGTCACACCATTTTTGGTCATTTTGTTCGTGCAAATTACCCATAATGAAATGGGCAAATGAGTTGAAAGAATCTCCAAAAAAACTTCACTGAGGCTGAATACAGCTTCTCACAACAACACTTGCTAGTACACTGATGGCAATGGGCTTTAGAGCACTGACCTAGCTGGTGAAGCCTGTACGACAAGGAGGTCACCCTCCAAAAAAATAATTCTTTCTTTTTCCGTGTTCTCCTCATAAACATTTCTGCAAAAAAGACATAAAATGGCCACAGGTATATGAAAAGATGCTTAACATCACTAATCATGAGAAGAATTCAGATCAAACCCATTATGAAATATCACCTCATGCTGTTAGAATAGCTATTATCAAAAAACAAAGGATAAATGTTTCAAGGGTAGGAAGAAAAAGGAACCCCTGAACACTGTTGGTGGGAATGTAGATTTGTGTAGACATTATGGAAATCAGTGTATAAGTTTCAAAGAAATTAATAATGAATTACCATATAGCCTAGCAATACCTTTTACTTGGTACATACAAAAAGGAAATAAAATCCTTATCTCATGGAGATATCTGCACTCCCATGTTCATTGTAGCATGAATTACAATAGCCAAGATATGGAAACAACCTGAGTGTCCATCGATAAAGGTTAGAGAAACTGTGGCAAATATGCATACAATGTTATATTATTCAGTACTAAATAATAATGAGATCTTGCCATTTGCCACAATATGGATGAACCTGGAGGACATTAGGCTAAGCAAAATGAGACAGGCACAGAAACAAAAACATTGTATGATCTCACTTATACGTGGAATTTTAAAAGTGTCAAAAAAAACTCCAGTGGTTATAGAGGTATGGCAGAGGAAAATAAGAAATTAGAAGATTTAGGTTAAAAGATACAAGCTACTAGACAGGCAGAATGAAGAAATTTAAAGATCTAATGCACACATGAGAACTATAGTTAATAATGTAGTGTATACAGAATTTTTTAAAAATGAGTGGATTATATCTGCTATTGGCATGGAGGGTAAGTGGGTAACTATGTGAGATGATGGATATGTTAATTTGTTTCACTATAGCAACCATTTTATTATATTTGTGTATATCATACCATCATGTTGTATACCTTAAATATCTATGATAAAAATTTAAACTTTAAAAATAAAAGGTCAAGAAAAGTTGCTTAACGTCATTGATCATTAGGGTCATGTAAATTAAAACCACAATGAGATATCACTACCCACTAGGATGACTATAATAATAAAAAAGAAAAAAACACAGAAATTAAATGTAAGGAAGGCTGTGAAGAAATTGAAATACTTGCATATTGCTGGTGGGAATATAAAATGGTTCAGTTATTGCAAAAAAGTTTGACAGTTACTCAAAAAGTTAAATATAGAATTTCCATATGATTCAGCAATTCCATTCATTTGTATATACCTATAAGAACTAAAAACAGGAAATCAAACAATAATTTTAGGTCAGTGTTTACTGCATTAGTATTTCCAGTGGTCAAAAAGTAGAAACAATCCAAATGTCCATCAACTGATGAATCAATAAGCCCAACGGATTGCTATTCAGTTTTGTAAAGAAGTAAATTTCTGACACATGATATAAGATGGATGAGCCTTGAAATCTTTATGCTAAATGAAATAAGCCAAATATAAAAGGAAAAATATTTTATGATTTCACATATATTAACTACTTAGAATAGAGAAAGTCATATAGATAGAAGGTAGATTAGAAGTTACCAGGGCTGAGAGGGAGAAGAAATGTGTAGTTATTGCTTAATGGGTACAGAGTTTCTCTGAGGAAATGAGAAATGTTTGGAAATAGATATTGGTTATGGCTGTATAACACTGTGAATATACTTAATTTCACTGAATTGTACATTTAAAAGTTGGTAAAGTGACAAAATTTGCTTTAAATATACAATTGTCCCTCAGTATCCTCTAGATTGTTTCCAGGACCCCTGCAGATATCAAAATTCAAGAATGCTCACACCTTTTACAGTCAACCTTCAATGTCCTTGGATTCAAAATCTGCTGACACAGATGGTCTGCTATATCAATGCTTTATTTTAAAATGCTGTTTGTCAGAATATACCTCAAAGGGTGTTTTCCAATATAGTTGTAATTTTCTTTTGTCTATTTTTGACATTTCCACTGGTCTATATCTTTACTCATATTTAGGACTGTCTTTCCTTTGAAAATTTTCTAGTCTCGTAGTTTTGAAGTAATAACACATTGTTTCAGGTTGCAAAACTCTGATTCTAAGTAAGGCTGAAAACATATTCACATTTTTAGTGGTAATTTATGTTTACTCTTCTGTGGTTTCTTATTTTGATTAAGTACTGCCATTTTGTTGGATTGTGCTTTTCTTATTAAGTAATGCAATTTTTTTACTCATTCTAGATATGAACTTTATTAGACAAGGACAATTACGCTACAGATGAACAAATAAAACAATTTCTAAACTCTGTGGCTTAACTATGAAATCTTACTTCCCATGACAACATAAACCAGTGTGGCACGAGCAGATTTCTTTGATGGTTGTCCACCAAATGATGACCCAGTGAGTCCGGCTGCTTCCATATCATAATTAGACAATCTGTACCATGCAGCTCCCAAGTCCATCAAGGCATGGCAAAAGAGAATTAAAGCGTGTCTATGTGAAAAAGTGCTGATACAGCAGGCTTGAGACTGCTGTGCTTAGAAAGTACTGCTTGCAAGATGGGCCTCTGACTGGCATCTGGGAACTTGGCTAGTGAACAGTGTCTTTCACTGATATAAAGCTTTTCATAACTGGGAGTGGCTTATTGTACATAGACAGGTGTTGCAAACAGGATTATGCTGAACACCAGATCTCCTTCAGGAGTCTGGATTTTTGGTAAGTGCTAGGCAGTGGGTACCTACTTGACCAGCCTCCACCAAAACCTTTTGGGCACTGAGTCTGAAAATGGGTTTCATTGGCAGAAACATTGCATGTGTGTTAATGCATTTTTGCTGCTAGGGCAAGAGTGAGTTCTGTGTGACCCTCCTCAGAGGAAGAGAGCATTAGGAAGCCTTCATGTGGACTCCTTTAGATTTTACCTGTGTGCTTTTCCCACATGATCTGCTGCTGAATATTACTATGACACTTTCATAAATCTTAGCCAAGAGTGCAACACTATATGCTGTTTCCCATGAGTCTTTCCAACTAATTTTCAAATATGAGTGAGTACTTAGAAACTCCCATCACAGGATATTTTTAAGGGTTATGTTTTAAATGGGCTCATATCTGTTTTACACATATTTGATAACTCAGAACCTTGTCATGTGTTCCTAACTTTTCAACTGCAAATGACACTGGGAACCATAGAAGGGCCAGAGGTGTTTCGTGAATCTGAATCATCTTTGCCATGCTGATTCTTCAGCATTTGCGTGCATTTCCCATGTCATTCTCTAGCTATGGCTTAACTTTTCATTTTTTGAATGGTATGTTGTAAGGCATAGGAGTTTAATTTAATACACTGAAATAAATATCATGCTCTATATCATGCTTTTTTTTGTGAGTGTCTCCACTAAAAACTTTCCTCCCACAAAGGCTAAAAATATTTTCCTTAAATTCTTCTAGTAAATTGGAACTTTCCTTTTCACAATTGAGAGTAAATATACCTAAAAACACATTTTCACATAAAGTAATGAAGTAGAGACTTAGGAGTAAAAGGGAGAAGCTTATTTTCAATGCAAGAAGAAATAGCCTAAATAAAATATTCCCAGGGTGGAAAACAACACAGCACATATGATAAAATAACTGAACAAGAGGAGCATGTCTAGAACAGACAGAGCCAGGAGAAACTTGGTACAAGGTGATGGCAGAGAAGCAGGTAAAGTGCAAATGATATGGACCTTGTGAAGGTATTGCCCCATAGAAGAAAGGCATTCAGGAGCATAGATCATGAGTGAAGGAAGGTGGGAAGGGGTGGATGAAGAAGTCCAAAGGGGAAAGGAGAATATGGTGGCTTTAAGATTATCAAGGGAATCATCATGCATCTCTACTAAGATGCCTTTTTCTTTCTGCAATCAGAAAGAGAGATCTGCAGAAGAGAGACTCAGCAAGCTAAGTGTATTGTGGTAACTTCCATTTGGGCTGAGACATATAAAAATGGGTCTTAGCACTGAGGTTCATACTGCTTCTGCTCTTAGGCCCCCAAGCTGGCAAGAGCACTGTCACGCATGTGGAAGCTGGAGCTTTCTAGGATAGCGCCAGACCCAGAACAACCTACAACTTTCTAATTGGTCTTTGTGTGCAGAGAGGAGATAGTTGTGGAGCACCATGGAGTCGTCATTGCTGGCACAGAAGTGCACAGACGCCTGGAGGGTGATAGCAGACTCCATAGTGAGGGGAAAATCTTTTGTGTTTTACCTGGAGATACTGTAGCCATCAGAGACTTCTCCTTTGTCAGTAATACCAGCACCAACTGAGTAATGGATCATCATTAGCCCATGTCCCAGGTCTTGTCAGTACTAGTACATATAGTTGTTCTCAGTCTGTTTACAACTCAGTCTCACCTGCTCTCCTGTCAGTGATCTTGTATCTTGGGCTCTGGGTGATTTCAGCATTCAAGTGTCCTATAATAGAGAACGACAGACTCTGATGCTGTCATCCCAAGAGAAAGGCTTGTATTCAGACCTTGAGAATTTCAGGGAAGGAAGCCCATCTGTGACCAGCTCTCAGCTGCCCTCAGAAGACAAAGGGCCACATAGAGAATGAGCTTGTTGCTCATTTTAGGATCATGGAAGAACCTTGTGTCTTCCCAGTCCTGCTTTGGAGAAATAGCTCTCAGTGACTCAATGATGTCACTGTTTCTGATAAATTCTTGAGCTGCAGAGTTGACCTGCCATGCCTCTTCCTCACAAGAACAAGTAAAATATAGTGTGTGTGTGTGTGTGTGTGTGTGTGTGTGTGTGTATAATATATATATTGTCATATTTTATAGGATACATATACAATTTAAGATCTCAGAATTTAAAAATTTGTAAAGTCTTTAATAAAATTGTATTAAGTACATATACCCTTTGCATGATTTTAGTAAGAAAATGTGTTTCTCTCTGTATGTTTTATTCCCTTTAGGATACAGTTTCTCATTTGTACACTGTTTTTATTTTTCCCAATATTTCTGTAGCCTAAGGGACATCCTCATGGCAGTCCTGTTGCCTTTTATAACTTTTCTGCTCAAAATTTGCCTCCAAGTATCTTTTACTGGTTGTTTCCTTTGCTTAAACTTTGGAAAACTGGATGTCAACCTGCAATAATACCTTTTGCTAGAAGACATCCAGAAAGATTTCAAAGTGTCAAGATCAGAGTTAATTTAATTTTATGCTGTTTCATATCAGTTCACCTGATAGGAGAGTCATATCTATCTATCTATCTATCTATCTATCTATCTATCTATCTATCTATCTATCTATCTTGAATAATATAGATATGATTTCTCCCTTAGTTTTAGGTGAGGTCACTGGGACTGGACCACCCGAATCTCTGTATCTTTACTTTCTATGAAAACAAAAAGAGGCTTGTTAGAAATGACTGAGAATCATTAGGTATATGGATGAGATATTTGTCCAGAAGTATACATCTGATGCCTCTAGGATCACAGGGAAATGTCTTTTGTCGATGCAGAAAGTCGTATAACCAACAAATGGGAAATATTGATTGGGTCACAAGTGTGCTATGGTATGATACATTTAGTCGATAGCAGTACAGTACAAATTGTTATTTTATATCCAGGTCATATCTCAGTGTGAGGTTTTCCTTCTGTAACTAGCTGCTTGATGTAACCTTGATGATCAATTTCTGTATTCATGTCCCAGTGAGAAAGGACATAGAATCAGAAGTAGAGACAAGGGGGGATATCAAGGAGAACCAATGTGGAAAGTCTGTGGCTGGAGTCTGGCAATGAATCCCAGGAGGGGTTTCCCATCTACACCCATAATTCACCTGATTCCAGTAGATCAAAGCCACACAGCAAAGGAAGTCACTGCTTATGGTTAGGTTAGGGCAAGAAAGGGGAGCTTTCCATCTTAAGGCTCAGATTATTTCGGGTAAGACATATGGAATCTCAGAACTGAGGAACATTCTCAAAATAAGTTATAATTTATCTACAATGTTAACATTCCAAAAAATACTCTAACTCCTCTAGGGAAATAAGCATTTACTAGGGATAGTTTCTTTTCATTTACCTTTAAATTTGCTAATTACTATTGATTCACAGATTTTATTTTGTTGAAAATATGCAACTCATTTTGAAACTTAGTATTTTTTGCTCTAATGTTTTCCAAGCATCCAGACAGTACCTACACATGGCAAGTAACTAGAGGTGGACTTGTCATGACATACGTGAAGAATAACTTTGTCTTCTCACTTGTGCAAGATGTTAAGACTTTGTCATTTCGTATTCTCTTTGCAAAAGAGCTCTCTAAAATTTTGTAACCCTCATGCCTCCGAAAACCTTGATCTACTCTGTATCTACATTCATTAATTATTTGTTGAATGAATGAAGAAATAAATGAATGGTTATCTGACTCTAGGCAAACTTGAGTCTCTATAATATAAACCTAGTCTATTCAGTTGCAAATAAGTTCAGAACTATCAGTGAGTAGACCCATGTGAGTCTGTTAGAAACTCAAAATTAGTCAAAAAAATTTTAGAAAAGATGGTTCACATATGTCATTATAAGACTATTTAATGAATGGGTGGCAATATAATTTTTTTAATGATGGGCTCGGCATGGTGGCTCAATCTGTAATCCCAGCAATTTGGGGGGCCGAGGTGGAAAGATTGCTTGAGCCCAGGAGTTTGACACCAGCCTGGGCAACATAGAAATACCTTGTCTACATATTGTAAGCAATGCTGCAATAAAACATGTGTATGCAGGTATCTCTTTCATAGAGTGATTTGAGTTCCTCCGGGTATATTTCCAGTAGGGGTATTGCAGGGCTGTATGGGAGGTCGATTTTTTAGATCTTTTAGGAATCGCCACACTGTTTTCCAGAGAGGCTGTACTTTGTGTACATTATACACGATGGACTGTTACGCAGTCATAAAGAAGTGCAAAATTATGAACTTCACAGCAACTTGGATGGACTTAGGGGCTATAATACTGAGTGATCTATCACAGAAACAAAGAACTGAGTATCACATGTTCTTACTCTTAAACAGACCTTGAATAGCTATCGTAATACTGTAAGAAAGGAATTGACAGTAGTGGGAAGCTGCCAGGACAGAGGCACACCTTGTCAACAAGGGTATCTGCATAATGAACATTTGTATACCTAACCCTGAATTGTGCCCCACATATTTAAAATAAAAAACTTATATTAAAAACCTTGTCTTAGCCGGGCTCGGTGGCTCAGCCTGTAATCTCACGCCTTTGGGAGGCTGAGGTAAGTGGATGCCTGAGCCAGTGGGTTCGAGACCCACCTGGGCAGCGAGACCTCATCTCTACAATAAATCAAAAAATCAGCTGGGTGTGGTAGCACATACCTGTAATTCAGGCTACTTGGAAGGCTGAGACGGAAGGATCGCCGTAGCCCAGCAGGTCGAAGCTGTGGTGGCCGGGAGCGGCCACTGCACTCCAGTCTGGGCGACAGAGTGAGACTCCAACTCAAAAAAACAAACAAACAAGCAAACAAAAAACAAAACAAAACAACAAAAAAGCCTTGTCTTTACAGAAAATAAAATAAAATAAAGCCAGGTATAATGGTGCACACCTGTAGTCTCAGCTATGTAGGAAGCTGAGGTGGAAGGATCACCCGTCTCCAGGAGGTCGAGGCTGTGGTGAGCCATGATTGCACAACTAAACTCCATCCTGGGTGACAGAATGAGACTCTGACTCAAAAAAAAATCTCTTTCCAAGGGACTTCCATGGTCACTTCATTCCATCACTGACATAGTTTAGGATGTCCCTAAAGGTAAAGGCAAAGTCTGTGATGCGAACTTAGGGACATATAGTTTATTTGGGAAATGACTCCAGGAAGAAGAAGCTAGCAAGTAAAAAAATAAAATAAGTAAGGAATAAACCAAGATAAAAGTTCAATATTGAGTTGGTGCTGGGACAACATGAGACAGAATCCATGAGAACCCTCAGAGAAGCACACAAAATACCTCTTTCAACTGTCTGCATGAATGGAGAGGCAAGAGTTTTCATCACCTGTTTTGTCCCATCAGAAGATTAGGACTTCTGGCTGTCTTTGTGTACAGGCCAGTTGAGCTCACATAATATCAGAGGAGACCATGAAGGAAAAGAAGAGAGACTCTCAGCATGCACCTGAGGAGGGACCCTGTTAGCAGGAGGTGAATCTGGACTTGCAAATGAGTGTCCACTGTAGGGGGACTGAAATCAGAGGTGGGTTGTGAGGACAAGATGGAAGGCACAGGGAACTCCTCAAGTACAGTATACTTTCAAGTAAAACTTTTTTCTTTTTCTATCAGCTCTATTCTGTGATTTCCAATTGTTCTGAAGCCACAACTTCTGGGAGCATCACACTTTGCATATCAGACCGAGTATCAAGCAGGAAGTGCTGTAAGACATAACATTTTCATATTTCCTTAGAAGACAACCCCTTATGTTAATTTCTCATAATTAATTATCAGGCTACTATGTTTGCATTTCAGATGACTTTGTGTCTGAAACAGAGGTGAATCAGGCAAAAGTAACTTGTCTTTGATCCCAGAAGTACACAGATTAAATAATTAAGGCAGAATAGAGACTTGTCAGAGTTATACGGACTTAAACTTTCTTAAATCTACACTTTGTATTAGACTCCTTAAAAGCAATTACCTGTATAAAATGTATGCAAGGCACATGTTATTGAACTCATTTTACAAATGAGAAAATCAGTCAATTATAAGTCCATGTTCCCAGTCCAAAGGGGTCAGAATACCAATGCCAAGGTCTTCTTATATCCAAAATCAAAGTGCTTTTCTATTGAGAATGAAGCCTCCCAGGTGAGAAATGTTATGCAAATGATTTGTATCAGGGACATAGTTTATAAAAACGGACATTTGGATCAATTTTCCAATTTTGAAGATATCTTTATCTACCCAAGTGCATAAAGCAGAGTGGCTTCAACTATGTGCTCAAAGCCACTGTGACTTATGGTTGAGTCCTATTTCTGATATTAATTAGCCAGACCACCTGTAGCAAATAATTTAAATTCTCTAATAATCACGGTTTATTCCTACCTGTAATATGGGAGTAAATTGTTCTGATTCATAGAGTTCTAAAGAAATTAATAAAAGTAGTGTCCTTAAATATATAACCCAAAGAAAATGAGCAGCAATCACATTTTCTATAGGTTCACATAAAAGTAGAATTGAAAGGGTCTCTGCTCACTAATGTATTTGAGCATGCATCTACAAATGACCACATCCTGCATTTCATAGCTGCTTATTTTAGCCATGTACTCCATTCTCTACTCCAGTCTACTCTCTGGCTTCCCTATCTTGTGCTGGGCCCCAGAAGACTGATCTCTGCAGAGAGTGTTATCCAGGTTTTTTAGGTGAGTTTACCCATGGGAGATGCCAGCTGGGAATTGAGGAATAGTAAAGAGAGTTTAAAGTATTTGGGCCTCTGTTTCCTACCTCCCAAGCTTCTGGCTCTGACTGAGTCCCTCCCTTTGGGAAACATGTTCTCATCCCTCTCATGCATCTTCATTGATGCAGTACACCCTTCCCCTTCTCCCTTATGTTAAGGAGTTGTACTTGCTTCCCACTGTGCTGGAAACCCCTGATCCCTCAGCAACTTCTTGGCTTCCTTAATTCTGCTTACTCTTCTGAATACTGTCCCTTGATTCAATTATTTTCACTTCAACTCTTTAAGCTTGTCATCTGTTTCCCGTCAAGAAACTGACAACTTCAAGTGATTTCCATACATTGTAAATGCATGTATTTAATTGAGGATACCTTATCCTGTCAGACTGTACTTTTCTTAAAGATGATGTGTCTAGCTTTTAAATATTAAATCTCCTTTCCAATATTCCAAGGAATTTTTAACATAACAAGCATTCGGGAATATCTACTGAATAAACTAACATGTGAGCAAATTCTAAACTATTACAGCTAAGCTGCGATAGATTTTTATGAGAAAGTTTACAGAAAATTTAAAATTGATTCCCCTACTTTCCATTTCTGTGCTGTGTAGCTGAGTGTCCTGGTTGTCTTTTCAATGTTCACCAATGCTTGCTTTCTCTCTTGAAAAATACACTTCCCAGATTCTTCTGAGAGCAATTTTCTAGAAACAGCTTTGCTTCTTCCAGTAAAGTATACCTGTGGAAAAGTTGGAAGCAGACGAAAGATGACCTTATCCAACAACAGTGGGTAGGTGAACTTTAAGTGGCCTTTAGATACTTTCCTATGAGTCAGACGATTAGTGTTGTAAGAAGGGTGATATCATCCAATCATTAAATGCCAGGTCACAGCAAAACCACAATGACCTGGGTCACTTTCTGCAGTCGTTGACTTGGGTAAAATCAACAATTTCATTTTTTTTAAATCTGAGAGCAAGCTTCAGCCTTTTGAGACTGTCCCTCTTCTAGACCTTTCAGTGGTGTATAAATTTCCCAGTCTTAGGTATCCTGTTATAGCAACAGAAAACAGACTAAAACAGATACACTTTGACATAGAGTAGGAGCTCCTGCCATTCGTAGGAACTGGAAGGTACTGGCAGGGATGTGAGAACATCTGGTGGATCTGGGGCCCACATATTCAGGAGCACTTTGCCTGAACTCAGCAGAGTGTCAGTAAAGAACTAGAAACATCCCTGGGTCTTGGCTAAAGTTTGGTGGCAATCCCACTCTTTTCTCCCTAATGTACCCTCAGCTGTGACAGGAAGGTTTGGGTTTAGAAAACCAGTGACTCTGCAGGGCTGTGCCTAAGCTGTTGGCACAGAGATACAGGGTGGAGTCCCCCAGCTCCAAGGAGCTCATATTCAGCTCTGAATGATAGTCACCAAACTGTTGAGCCAAAATTGGTGAGGGATGTCTCCTTTCTGGCTCTCCATCTTTTCATAATATGAAATGAGGAATTGGGGATTTTGATCAGAACCTGAGGGCACCAGTACACACTCTTGTGTCCAGAGATGAGACAGCATTTCAGAATGGCCATTTCTCTCTTTACTTTGATCAAGTGTTGTGGAGATTGGTTGACTCCAGAATCCACTGAACCTGTGGAGGAAGAAGACAAATGCTGAAGAACTAGGTCCAGAAAGAATTTGGTACTCTAGTCACAGTCAAAAGCTGTGGATACCCCCCGCCCCCGTACTCAGAGTTCACCTACTCCCAGGAGACAAAGAGTAATATAGCAGAGGACCCTGGTGCCCGGGTAGAGTCAGGCAATACAGGACTGGGCATCTTCCTGCTCAGGTCGCTGGTCTCCTGGGGTGAGAGAACAGGAGTTTTGCTCCTCTCTCTCCCATATTTGGAGGATTTGCCTAGATGTCACTGTTCTAACGTCACTGTCCTTGTAGGGTCATGTAGGCACCTTCATCTCCTGACTCAGGCCTTCTCCCATTCTGTCTAGCTTCCTACAGGTAGAAAGCTGGTTGTGCTGAGTGAGGAAGGGCAGGGTTTGTGGTAGATAGCCATCCACACAACTTCTTCAATTTTTCTTCAAGGTAGGTGCTCCTTTGTTTATACATGGCTTGGGTTGTCCAGGCTGCTCCCCTGAACCCTCAGCATACACTCTCTCAAATGCAGGCTCCTAGAGAGGCCTCTACTACTGACACAAGGCGAAGTTCATGGCTCCCTGCCATGACAAACACACTTGCATGTCAGTTGAAATGAGTTGATAGTGATTAACCCCTCCCGTGCCAGCACTATCTCTGGTTCATCAAGTCACATCCCTGATGCAGGCACCAAGTCAAGACTGTTTCCATTAACTTTCTCTCTCTCTCTCTCTCTCTCTCTCTCTGTCTCTCTCTCTCTCTCTCTCTCTCTCTCTCTCTGTCTCTCTCTCTCTCTCTCTCTGACAACGCTATCAGTGGCCCACCTAGTGGATCCACAGTGCCCTCAAGCGGCCAGTTGTGCAGTCCCTAGGATGTAGCTCTACTGATGCTGTCCAAGAAGGTTCAGTGCTTTCTAAGCTAGGTATTAGGACCAGTCACAACACAGCACAACATCTGCTGATTTGAGATTTACCTGCCTCAAAGTCAGCTTTTGCACATGTAGTGAGTGAGGCATAAGGCAAACATTTTTCCAAACAAGAAATAAATTTCAAGTCTTGCCAATTAGTGTTGTAGGAAGGGTGATGTCATTCAATCATTAAATGCCAGCTGTAGCTGCCCTAGGATTGAGGTGGAGTCTAGAAACACAATCTTGGTCAACTCCTCTTATTTTATATTGAATTGTCTTTTTTATAATTGATTTATAAGGAGTTATTTATATTATGGATCCAACTATTTCTTAGATATATTTTTTTGTCTTAATTGTATATAATTTAATGAATTTTTTTTTAATTTGGATAAAGAACAATGTACCTTTAATCTTTGCTTACCCCACAATCATAAAAAGAGTCTGCTATGTTTTACTCCAGAAGATTATCCCAGAATGCTTGTGTCTTTTTTTTTTTTTGAGTTGGAGTCTCACTCTTTCGCCCAGACTGGAGGGCAGGGGCCGCTCCCGGCCACCGCA